>NC_071266.1:782500-837500 GCF_023375685.1 Ictalurus furcatus
TAGACATCTACATACCAATATTCAGTTATAGTCATAGTGCCACCTACTGGCAGCAGGAAGTGAAATGTTTTACACTGTGATGCCCTCCTACCAACATATTAAAATATGCCAGCAATTGGTAAATATACTACCAACATACTAAAAACATGTTACAACATGCTAGCAACACTTAGCTAAGTGCTAAAGCACGCAATTAATGCCACGAAACAGGAAGTTTTTATAATGCAAACATACAATGTTCAATCTGTACCAAACTTCACATATTTGATACGAATCTGGGCCTGAGCCTATCTACATACCAATGTTCAGTTATAGTCATAGCACCACCTGCTGGCAGCAGGAAATTACATGTTTTACATCATGATACACTCCTAACAACATACAATTGTTAAAAAGTGCTAAAAAAAAAAAAAAAAAAAAAGAATGGCATTCCCCTGGCAGAGCAGCCCCACCATGCACCCAGGTGTGAGGGCCCATTCATCACTGCATGCAGCTTTAATTGTAATTGTATCTTCTCTTCTGTTACTAAAATATCTTCTTTGGCTGTCAACCTGATTTTGAATATGATATAGATGTCTTCCCCTTTCTTCCTCGTCCCAAACTTCTTTCCATATTCTTTTTATCCACCTATTTCCTGGGGGCGCTGCTGTAAAAACGATTATGTGTATAACTTCCGGTGGAAGTAGTAGCACAGTATTAACTGGCTTGCTCTGAGGGCAGTAGGTGTTGATTATGTTGTGATTCATGTGTGTTTACACTAAAAGCCAAGCTTTATGGTGTGACATGTTCAGGCTTTGACTTAGCTCTATGTCAGATTTTAAGTACACAAAATCATTTCCCACATCCTTCAGTAACACACAACCGCCTTTATTACTGTGAAGGTACTGGGAAGCCTCTAAGCTCTTCAGATTGCTCATTGCTTTACCGTCACAAGCAACTGAATCAACAGTTTTTGATTTTGAAGTCGTTCTCACATTGCTTTGTTAGGGAAGGGATGGGTATGCTGATGTCCTTTATAAGCTCTGTCAGCGTGTGATTCCACATCTTCCAACGAATGAATGACTAGCTACTCCACAGTGAAAGGTTTGTTTACGTCCTGACGGAAGTTTTCCCCATAATTCACGCAAAGCATAATGAGGCATAGGAAGAAAGTGGATAACGGCGTGAAACTGGTTTGCTTCTAACCAATAGACCGCATGATTCTGTGTTCTTGGTGCCTAGTAAGTGGAAATTTGCAAGTTATAATGACGTCATTTTTTTCACCTTGGGAAAAAAAATGTCAGACCTCATGAAGAAAATTTTATAAAAACTACGTTAAAAAAAAAGCATTAGTGATGAAAAGTCCGATTAAATTTCCTAATTTATGTTTAGACAGGTACACTCCATGGAATGTAACTAACTACTCTACTTATTCACAGTACTGTATAAATTAAAGTGAAAAAGAATAAGAATCATTTTAGGGGGGAAAAGAAAAAAATGCCCAATACACAGCTTTCATAAGTGTGCACACCCTTTTATAATTGGGAACGTGGCAGTGTTCAAAATCGGCCAATCACATTCAAACTCACGATAAAGACCAATTAGTATACATCTGCCATCAAGTAAAGTGACTGATTATCCCCAAATAAACTGTTCCTAAAGGATTTTCCTGACATCATCTTGATAACATCCAACTAGGAAAGTCATGGGCCTCAAAGAGCTTACAAAGCAAGCACGGGCTCTCATTGTTGAAAAATATCAATCAGGAGAGGGTTACAAAAAAATTCCAAATCATTGAATATACAATACCATGAAACACTGTAAAGACAAGGATCAACAAGTGGAGAAAATATGGCACAACATTACTAAGAACAGGACGTCTCTCAAAAATTGGTGAGAAGATAAGGAGAAAACTGGTCAGGGAGGCTGCCAAGAGGCCTACAGCAACAATAAAAGAATTGCAGTAATTTCTGGCAAGTACTATTTGAATAATGAATAGCTCCAAATACAAGTCAAATAAAAGTCTTCTGCTAACTCACTTAGGATGAAGAGGAATGTCAGCATGACAATGACCTGAAGCAAAGCTCCAAATCAACAAAGGAATGGCTTTATCAAAACAAGATCAAGGTTTTGGAATGGCCCAGACAGAGTCCAGACTTAAATTCCATCAAAAAATCTGTGTGGTGACCTGAAGAGGACTGTGCACAGGAGATGCCCAGCCAATTTGAGAGTTAGAATGCTTTTGCAAGGATGAATGGCAAATTATTGCCAAGTCAACATGTTCCAAACTGATTGACTCTTACAGCAAAAAGATTGAATATGGTGATAAAATCTAAACGTGCTTCAACAGAGTATTAGTTCAGGGCTGTGCACACTTATGCAACCAGGTTGTTGTGTATATATATATATATATATATATATATATATATATATATATATATATATATATATATATTTCCCCCTAAAATGATTCTTATTGTTTTTCACTTTAATTTAAAGGCTAAAATTTAGCAATAAAGGCAGAAAACGTTAAGCAGAAAAGGTTCTGACATGGTTTATCTTGGTTTAATTTATTTAATTTAATCACAAAAACCTGCTATTTTAACATGGGTGTGTAGACTTTTTATATCCACTGTATATCAAATTTAAAATGTAAAACATATGTTAAACCAGGATACTGGAAATTGAATTGTTCTTTTTTATGAATATTGTGATGGTGTCAGAAAAATAATTAAAATGACCTCAGCACGATCAGTCCTTAAGTTCGAATGCTGCCAGTTCTCTATGAAATGTAATAAATATTTTGAAGTGAAATAGTCTAAATATGCCTACATCCTTAAGGAAATTAATTCTATATTAAGCTCACCAAATATTTGAGAGAAACAGAGGGGGAAAATACATAGAAGAATTAGATGGATTAGTTGTTGGAGGAAAAGCATGGTGAAACAAAAAAAAATCTCGATATCAATGTTTTTTTTAAGTGGCTGGTCATGCAGTATCCAACTTTTGTAAAACTAAATTTTATGAAATTGTACATTTCTTCTTATAATCCCTGCTATTCAAAGGCTTTTTTTTTTTTAAATAATAAAGTGCACCCCTTTGTTCACAAAATTAGCAAAGTGAGATCTGATTTTTGTGATGGTGCCATTACATGAACTAAATAAAAAACCTCTTAACAAAAACCCTGGGCCTGGGTCTTCCCTATGAATTCTATTCTATTATATACAGTGCCCTCCACTAATATTGGCACCATTGGTAAGTATGAGCAAAGAAGGCTGTTGAAAATGGTCTTTATTGTTTAACTTTTTTATCTTTTGTTAAAATAAAAAAAAAATCACAAAAATACTCTGCTCTCATGGATATCAAACGATTTCAAACACAACACAGGTTTATCCAAATAAAATATCTTTGTCCGGACGTGTGTCTATATCGTCTCAACACACTGTGAAGAGGACGGTTCGAGTGGATAAAACATCTCCAAGGATCACAGCTGGAGAACTGCAGAAGTTCGTTGTGTCTTGGGGTCAGAAAGTCTCCAAAACTACAATCTGAAGTCACCTACATCAGCGTGAGTTGTTTGGAAGGGTTTCAGGAAAAAAGCCTCTACTCTCATCCAAAAACAAACTCGAGCATCTTCAGTCTGCCAGACACTACTGGAACTTCAAATGGGATCGGGTTCTATGGTCAGATGAAACCAAAATAGAGCTTTTTGGTAATAAACACCAGAGGTGGTTTTGGAGCACACAGAGAGGTAGCCATATGGAAAAGTTCCTCATGCCCACGGTTAAAGATGGTCGTGGATCTTTAATGTTTTGGGTCTGTTTTTCTGCCAGAGGACCTGGACATTTTGTTAGGATACATGGCATCATGGACTCCATCAAATATCAACAGATATTAAATGAAAACCTGACTGCCTCTGCCAGAAAGATTAAAATGGGCCGTGGTTAATGATACAGACATACATCAAAAATGACCACAAAATCAAGGTCCTGCCATGACCATCCCAGTCCCTTGACCTGAACCCCACAGAAAACCTATGGGGTGAACTGAAGAGGAGAGTCCACCAGTGTGGCCCTCCAAAGGATCTGGAGAGATTCTGTATGGAGGAACGGTCTCAGATCCCTCGCAATGTATTCTCCAACCTCATCAGGCATTATAGGAGAAGACTCAGAGCTGTTATCTTGGCAAAGGGAGTTAGCACAAAGTAAAGACTAAAAGGGTGCCAATAATTGTTACACACCTATATTTAACAAATATATATATTTTTTGATAAACCTGTTTTTTGTTTGCAATTGTTTGATATCCATGAAAGCAGAGTATTTTGTGAATTTTCTGAACAAAAGAAACACCTGATCAGAGGAGAACGACCAGACTGGTCTGAGCTGACAGGAAGGCTCACCCAAACTGGACATCTGAACACTGGAAAAAGACCAGGTGATTTGTTTTCTAATCTTCAACTGTCCATATTGGGTCGAGCTGTGCCCATGACAGCCTCAGATTCCTGTAGTGGAAAACCGATGTGGTCTTCTGCTGTTGTAGCCCATCCACCTCAAGGTTCACTGTTTTGTGTATGCTGAGATGCTTTTCTGCTCACCATGGTTGTAAAGAGTAATTATTAGTTACCATACCTTTCCTGACAGCTCGAACCAATTTGGCCATTTTACTCTGACCTCTCTTATCAACAAGTCAATTCTACCCACAGAACTGTCGCTCACTCAATGTTTTTGGTTTTTCACACCATTCTATGTAAACTCTAGGGCCTGTTTGTCAGAATCCCAGGAAATCAGCAGTTCTGAAATACTCTAACCAGCCCTTCTGGTATCAACATCCATAGCACGAGCAAAGTCACAGAGATCACACTTTTTCTTCATTCTGGCCTGCATCTGCATGATGTTTTGCATTGCACTGCTGCGGCGTGAACATGGAGATGTACTGATGTTCCTAATAAAGTGGATGGTGAGTGTATATGGCTATAAAATATTGTAAACATTTCAATAATAAATCATTTGAATAGTTGCATTAGGTACAAAGTGGTTCCATAAAATTGTTTTACCTTTAACGCAAAGAATTTGAGAACCCCTGTTCTAGAAATGAAAATGTAAAGGGTAACTACAATACAAGCACACTATTATTATATATTTTTGAGATTATATTTCAGTTTATAGCCATACAAAGAGGTGCAACATTGCTAAGAAAATACTAGCAAGCAGAGAGAAAACAAAAAACAAAACCCTAGCATATGGTAGCGGATGGGACTTCTCAGTGCTAACAGAATAAGTGAGAAAATATGTACTGGCTGAACTGATATTTAACTGTTAGTCCTGTTAGGATTTATAAGCAACCAAATGAGTGTATAAGCTTACTTTAAACAACTGTTACAAAATTAGTGCATGTGATAAGTGTGTCCTGTTTTCAGTACATTATGCTGCACATAATAAGAAACTGTTCACATCTGCAGTGAAAGATATCTACTGTTGGTTAACTGACTTTATTATTATTATTATTATTATTATTATTATTATTATTAATTTATTTATTTATTTTTAGATGTGAGCATTAGTATACAGACTTTGAGGGGGAAAATTCTTTACATTTATATTATTGATAGCATGGGGGTACAGTGGGTAGCACTGCCACCTTGCAGCTCCAGGGTCCCCCGTTCAATCCCGACCTCAGAGTGTCACATGTTCTCAGCATGGGTTTCCTCTAGGCTCTCAGAATATGTGTGCCCTGAGATGGGGCTGGCATCCCATCCAGGGTGTATTTACCCTCCTCACTTCCAGTGTTCCTGAAATCTGAACGCTCTAGATCCATCACAACCCTCAGGGGGATAAAGCAGTTAATGATGATTAATGAATGGATAATGAAAGGAAAACATCAAATAAATCAAACAATTTGTTTGCCCAAATAGGGAAAAAATACTTGTGTTCCTATTTTGCACAAAGCACAACCCAACCTGTGCTTTCATTACTGAATGACCTGTAATGTTAATAAATAAATAAATAAATAAATAAATAAATAAATAAGCACAATCCACTTTATGCCAGTGCCACACCGAGTTTGCATCATGCTGGTTTCCTGCGACTACAGGCAGCTTCCAAAGTCATGTGATTACAGGCAGTCCTAATGGCATATCATTTTAGAAGGAAGGTGGGGTTAACTAGCTATCAAATAACTGACATTAAAAAAAAAACATGGAGGCAAAATTTGGCATGATTGCTACATTTTTTTTTTTTTTTTTTTGACCAAAGAGACTACAATCCCATTAACTTGTTTAGTTTTGGGTCACAAGCCCAAAACTCAATCCCTGAATTCACAAGTCACAAGTTCCTTCCCTCTCTTTTCATTTATGTGACTGTTGAAAACACATTAAATATGATTAGATTAGCAAATCATGTCAAATCCGCTGCACAACCACATGGGAATGATGTGCAATACGAGTGAAACTTTTATAGACCCTCAGTATGCGATGGTTTATTAAAAAAAATAACATTGGAAGTTGTTTTCATTTGGCATCGGCTAGTATATTTAGGTTTGGATTTGAAGTGATGTTGGGTTGCTTTTGACAGAATTGGCAACCCTATGACTAACAAATTACAAGTGTTCACTGAACACACATTCAAAACATAGAAATAACAGGTGTGAACAGTTACCATTCTCAGTGGACAACTTCTGAGATGGATGTAAATACCAGGTCTGAACAGGGATATTCTTTCACAAAATAGCATGACAGCCTCTCACAGAGAACATACCTACTGTTTCACTATGCTGTTATTTTAGACAGTTTGTCAGTGCAGGACTATACTTGGCCTGCAAACTATAAACTCCTCCTTGGAATTTTAAGGTATCTTTGACAAATACCTCTGAAGCTTTTCTGTCTCCTGCCTTTAAGCTGATATTGCTCATAAGTTCATCTAAAACCAGTTTGACATTCAAAAACTTATTAGCTATAATTAGGCAGACATAACTCCGATCAGCAGATAATAACATTGTCTATACAATGCTTGCCTGGATGTCCACATTTTATATACAGTATTATAACTGAGAAGATAAATTACTATCTCGCAATCTACTATATCAAATATTGAACATTCGATTATAAGGAGCCAGACAATTTCTCATGAAGCACACACATACGGTGTACAACACAAAGGATTCATTCTGTTTTTCTGGAGACTAATCAGATACAAACAGAATTGTGGTCAATATGATCATCTTTTGATTCAGCAGGTAATTGAAGCCACATCTATGACAATTGAAATCTAGACCTAGAATTCCTAGTGTTTAATAAAAAAAACAAAACAATAAAACAGTCTTTTTTCCCCACTGTCCCATCAAAGGTCCATCAGCATCCGTGCTTTGAGATGTTTGATTTTGAGGGAATAGTATTCCTCCTGCAACTGTAACACACGTTCTTGACGGCGAAGAACAGATATCTCTAGTGTCTTTTTTTCTGCAGAGGGCGACAGCGGGGATAGGGGACTGGCCGGAGCATTATCTTCACTATTATTATTATTTGTGTGATTTAGGGGCAACTCAATGTTTATAAAAGGTGTATCTGTAGTTGGAACATATTTCACTTCCATTTGTTCATCCTCTTCTTGACAGCTTGTACTGTCTTCTTCAAGCCTAGAGAAAGAAAACATGGAATAATATGGTAAATGGCGCACTTATATAGCGCTTTTATCCAAAGCTCTTTACACTGAGTCTCATTCATCCATTCACACACACACTCACACACACACACCAATGGTAGCAGAGCTGCCACGCAAGGCGCTAACTTGCCATCGGGAGCAACTTGGGGTTCAGTGTCTTGCCCAAGGACGCTTCGGCATGTGGAGTCATGTGGGCCGGGAATCGAACCTCCAACCCTACGATTAGTGGACAACCCGCTCTACCACCTGAACCACAGCCGCCCATGGAAATTGTGTTATACCCCTATAGTCCTACTTGATGACTTGAATGAGGCATTTTTTTTTATCCTTGCAGAAAACACAACACATATAATAATTCACATAATTTCAAAGTAAACAAGAGAACTATACAGCAGTCAGCTGTCAACTGTGTGAGTTAAAGAAGCAATCAGTGGGGTGGGTTTACTGAGAGATGATATTATTGACATTTTAGTTTGTTTTCCCCAAATGTCTCATTCAAACATTTTTGGAGTTATTTTTAATACAGAGTTCTTAAAACAATTATATTATTTTTTAAAAATACATACATAAGCATATAATGGGTGCACCCACACTGGAGACCCTACTGTTAATATTAAAACTGAATACAAATAAATATTTCTGGTTGGTCTCAGTCACTTGAGGTTTCATTGTATTGGCCAATTAAACTGACAATTAGTATTTTGAGTTTCATAAGTTAAATATAATCAGAATAAATAAGTTCTAAAGATAAAACACCCCTCAAAATCTTTCATTTATGCACACCTTCACTATCAAGTTTCAGGTAAAAACTTCTGACTACTTACAACATGACTGCACTATAAACTATTAAAATACTTTCACCCAGCTAGCTAGAAAAACAGAAATCTTAGCTATTAACTTGTCATAGAAAATTTTCACAATTTATATTGACAGGGTGCATAGTCCCCTGAAGATACTTACCACATTACATATTTCAGCTCTTGGAGAAGAGTCTGGAAAAAAGTGTCACCACTCAGCTCCATGGCCTAGGTGCACGAAAACGTTTTCGGGAATTACGTAAATTCTGCTTTTGGGACGTGTTTTTTGTTTTCCATTATTGTTGGGTGCTTCGTTGGGTTACGATTTAAAAAGGAAACCAACTTTCATTTCATCCTTTCATTTTTGACTGAGCTAAAGACGTTATAATCATACTAGCTTTACAATGTTCTTAATGTGCACATTTGAACATTGTACTACAGTAGACTGATATTTTCAGAGTGAGATGTTAAGTGTGAGTGAAGTGTGGCATAAATGTGCTGCAGTGCCTTTGATGAATCATGAAATTATATGCAGTCTATACATGTATAAATCTACACCATGTCATAACATTTTTAATAAAACCAAAATTACTTTGTTACATTATATATAATATATACATTGTTTTTTTGTTTTTTTTTTTCCATATTAGTGCAATTAATATTAGTCTAAGAAAATAAATATTGTTAACCAAGATGAGCAGCATTTCCTTTCCTCCTTGGGTCTAAAACTCACTGTGTCATTATAGCCCCAGTCACTATTTTGTTGAAAGGCCTTAACTAATTGATTTGAGTTAGATAATTTATATTGCGATACATTTGGTTTTAATGGTTTGCCACTTTGAAAAATGCTGTAAGCTTTTAATATACCAAAATTAAAATGAGACTGATACTTTTGTGTGTGTACAGATTGTTGCTATGGCTGTGTTTAAATGAGCAATGCAGTCAGTTATAGCGCTATGTACAATCATGGGAAAAAGAAAATACACCCTCCTTCAATTCTACGTTTTTAGTTATCGGGGTCTAAATAGCAATTGTATGATCCTCACCAACTTCTGTAAACAAACAAATAACCTCAGGTGACATAAATAAATACAGTGGGGGAAATAAGTATTGAACATTTTTTTCAGTAAATATATTTCCAATGAGATTATTCACGTGAAATTTTCACCAGACTTTGGTATTAACTCAAGAAATTCACACATATAAAGACATCCAAATATTAAAGTCCATAAATGAAGTTGCGTGTAATAAAGGTGAATGACATGGGGAAAAATGTATTGAACACGCTAACTGAAATGTATTTAATAGTGGAGAAGCCTTTGTTTGTAATGACGCTTCAAGGCACTTCCTGTATGAAGAAATTAATGTTCCGCAGTATTCAGGTGTGATTTTGTTCCATTCTTCTAAACATATTGTCTTTAAATCTTGTTCAGTTGGATTCGAGTCAGGTGATTGACTGGGCCATTCTAACACCTTCATTTGTTTTCTCTGAAACCAGTTGAGAGTTTCCTTTGCTGTATGTTTTGGATCGTTGTCCTGCTGGAAGTCCACCCACGTCTCATCATCATCATCTTGGTGGATGGCAGCAGATTCTTCTCAAGAATCTCCCGGTAAAGGGCTCCATTCATCGTTCCTTCAATTATATGAAGTTGCCAGTACCATGCGATGAAAAACAGCCCCACACCATGATGCTTCACCTCCACACTTCACTGTTGGTATTAAAGATGATGTGCAGTGCCATTTCTTCTCCAAACATGGTGTGTAGTATGACAGCCAAAAAGTTCAATTTTGCTCTAGTCTGACCAGACTACACTCTCCCAGTATCTCATAGACTTTAAATGAGTTGTAGCAAACTTTAAACGAGCTTTGACATGCCTTTTCTTTAGTAATGGAGTCTTGCGTGAGCAAGTAATGTGATGGTGAGCATGAGCGTGAGCAGTGGAGTGCATTGCCTCTTGGTTTGAATTGCATTGCACACTGCCTTTAAAACTTATGAAACACTTATCATTGTTTTCCAGTATACCATAGAAACATGAAAAAATTATCTACAAATACTGAAGCAGCAAACTTTGCAAAACATTTGTCACTGCCAATACTTTTGGCCATGACTGTACAGTGAGAAGGATTGTTCACAAATGGAGAGCCTTCAAGACAGTTTCCAATCTTCCCAGGAGTGGCCATCCCAACAAATCAGTCCAAGGTCAGATGGTTTAATGCTCAGAGACATTCAAAAAACCTAGAACTACATCATCTGACCTACATTAAATGTTTATGTTCAGGACAACACAACCACCAAAAGATGGAACAAGTATGGCTTTCATGGGAGGGTAGTCAGGGAAAAGCCCCTTCTCTCCAAAAAGAATATGGCAGCACAACTTAGGCTTGCGAAATTGCATCTGAACAAACCACAAAAGTTCTGGAACAAGATCCTTTGTACTGATGAGGCCCAGGCATAGATGTTGTTTCATCAAGCATATCATCACAAACACCTCATGCCAACTGTCAAGCATGGTGGTGGAGGGGTGATGATTTGGGCTTGTTTTGTAGCCATGGCATCTGGGAAATTTGCAGTCACTGAGACAATGATGAACTCCACATAATACCAGAATATTCTTTAAACAAATTTGAGGCCATCTGTCCAGCAGCTTAAGCTAGAACAAAACTGGGTCACGCAACAGGACAACGATCTCAAGGACACCAGCAAATCAACAACTGAATGGCTAAAGAAGAAAAAAAATGTGCTGGAGTGACCAATTCAAAGTCCAGACCTTAACCCCATTGAGATGCTGTGATGTGATCTTAAGAGAGCTGTACAAAAATGAATGCCCTCAAACATCAATGAAATGAAGAATGTAATAAGAATGGGCCAAAATATATGCAAAATAATGTGAGAGACTGATAAAAATTTACTTCAAGTTATTGTTGCTAAAGGTGGTTTGACATGTTACTGAATTATAGGGAGTACTCATTTTCCCCCACCTGGTTTCTGAATGCTGGTTTACTTTTTGGGGAAAAAATGACTACATACTGAAATCTATTCTGTTTTTTTTTGTCACCTGAGGTTATTTGTTTGCTTACAGAAGTTGGTGAGGACCACAAAATTGTTATTCATAGAACTGAAGGAGGGTGTACTTTCTTTTTCCCATGACTATAGCGTAGTTATAGTGAGCGATGAAGGCTGGGTTGCTAACCAAGAGAGCTAACATAAATACCTGGGGCTTCGTTTAAAATCGTACATTTTTGAACCAAAACAAAGAAAGGGAACAAAAAGCAAGAGCTTAAGTGTTTCCTAGGAGAGTTACCTGTCTCTAAACTCTGTGTTCTTTCTCTGTAGTCTGAGGATTTCCAGCACTAGTTTGGTCACTGGATTGATATGTTCTGCAACAAAAAAATATATATCCACACATTCACATCAAAAGGAGACATTTACTTATTGTAGTCATGAACGTTTAGAAATTCATTAAGCAGATTTAAATTGGAACCACTGCTACAAAGCAACTCATCAAACACTGTAATGATCTGAGGGTGGCGCTGCTTTCATGTTGTGCTGAGTGTGCTAATGCTCCAAATCATTAGCAGTGAAAGACTTTTTATTGGCCAGCCTGACAGGTACTTGGGTATATTTGTAAGTGTGCCTCAGCTTTCAAACTGGGTGAATGCTCACTAGATTAGTGGGTGGAATTCATTCTCTTTAGCACAACATTATAAGCTATAGAAGCCAGCAATACAAGCAAGTTACTTCCAAAACCTAGAAGTGAAGCTGAATCCTAATTAGCTTCCCTTCACTATTTGCTCACTACATAGGGTATAACACTGTACATCCTACGTAAGGCCTACATTACCACTGTAAAACACTATTTAAATAAGCAATAGAAAATGTGCTTATGAAAACTAGAAAACTACTTATGTTGTGTTTTAACCTTATTTGATGAAGTATGAAGTTTGTACTTAATGTTTAATGAAACAATAGTAAACACACTCGTGTTTTGATTGTATGCTGGAACATTTGCAGGCGTGATTCTGTCCCCTAACTTTTTTTCACGTTATTCATGCCATGTATTAAGCCCGTGACTGACGGTCACAAATCTCTGAGGGGAAAAAGCACACTTTCCTTTTTTTGATGGAGATCATTTTTCAAGGTATGAATTATTTTGGGTGACAAAATTACAGTACAAAATTAAGCTGCATGGGACCAAACCAGAACAAATGCACTGCATGAAGTTGGTGGTTTTATGAAAAGATGTTTTGCGCGAGAGAATGAACTAAATTAGCAGACTGTGTTTGACAAGAAGGTATAACGATGTAAAATCTGATTACGTTCCAGTGAAAAAGTAATTACTTGGGGATGCGTTTGGCACCAAGCATACATGAATGCACTGACTACTACTACCTGTGGAATTATGTGAAGAGGACTGTGCACAGAAGATCCCCTCACAATTTGATAGATCTGGAGCATTTTTGCAAGGTACAGTAGAATAAAATTGACCAATCTGCGAGCAGCACAACCTGATGTTAATTTTTTTTTTTTTTTAAACAAAGAAATGATCCCAGGTCTGTTGGTGACCACAGTGCAATTTCAGTCCATGGGGAGAAAGCTGAGCAGGTAACAACATATAATGATTTAGGGATTCATTTTGATTTTCAGTTGAAATGGGCTCATCAAGTGGAGTATGCTTCAAGACCAGTTAGTCAGCGTTTGCATTACTTGAGAAGGCATAGGGTCCGTGGAGTAGATAAAGGTACTATGTTATTGTTTTGTAGGTCAGCCATTTAATCCATTATTCATAATGGTATCACAATATGGTTTGGTAATTTGTCCATCAAACTCAGATCATATGGTGTATGTCTTGGTGTAGGGTGTCACGGTTTCCCCTTTAAGCAGCGGGCTGGAGAGCATGTGGGCGCGCGTGCACGAGCAAGGTGCGCGAGCACCTGCTTTTCGTTTGTTGACAATCGTGACATTGTGTACATTAGACACGTGCTTTTTGTTATGTTTCTGTTATGTCTCCTCCCTGTTCTGTCATTGGCTGTTATTTCACGTGTGTCTAGATTGGTGTCAGCCGTCAGCAATTGACGCTGATCATGTGTGTATATATACCGCGCGCCTCTCAGCAGACGGCACGGAATATTATAGTAGATTAGATTAGATTAATAAAACTGTCAAACTGCAATTGCATCCGTCCTATCTTCGTTACGTCTCGAGACGTGACATAGGGTATATGTGCAATATTTAAGTATATCGTATTTGGGTAAAATCAGGTGAAGGGCATTTGTGCAATAATTGATGTATGGAAATTGTATATGTTATGTGTATGTTTGGTTATTTAATAGTGAGCATGTTTTGTTGTTTATACAGATTTGGGTGTAATTGTATGTCAATTGCAGTTTGATTGTATATGCATTGTAACATCAACTATATTCTCTCAAGTGCCCAAGATAAATTTCTCCTAACGGAGACAATAAAGGCTAATCTAATCTAATCTAATCAAGATGTTGGTAGACCAAAAAAAAGACTGAGTGCTGTATTACAAACATAATTTGCTCTAATAATGTATTAGTTAAGGGGTGTACACACTTATTGTCTCTATCATTGAACATTTGATTGATCTTCAACAAAACAGACCTCAAGTAAAAACTATAATGCCTTCAGAAATGACTCTGATGCCCATATTCATAAGATGATCACAAGCTTAAAAGTTCCTGGTTACACAATCAGAGTGTTTACATGGACAACAATAATCCACTATTAACCCAATTAAGATGATACTGTGATTAAGAAACTACCATGTAAACAGCAATTTTTAATTACCTTAGTCCGGTTAAAGTCATACACAAATCAAATTAAGATAGGTGGAGTATTCCTGTTTTAGTCGCATTATCGACGTGTATCACAGACATGTAAATACCTTAATCACACTATTAACGTCGTGTGAGAGTTTTCACCGCATTTTGCGACAGGACACGATCACACACAGCAGTTTTACGTTTTACGGCGAACAAGAGAGCACGACTGCATCCCAAACCGCGTACTTACCTACTATAGGCCTGTAGTGGGGAAAAATACATGTATCTTGGCTACTATATAGACGGTAAGTACGCGGATTGAGACGCAGCCCACGGCTTCAAGCAGTTGTCTATTAGCACGTACAGCCCGACAAATAATTAACTGCACTTAAAGCATTCGTAAAAAAAAAAAAAAAAAAACACCCAAAACTGTATACGGTTCCATAACGAAGACGAACTGTATGTTGATACGTGAAATTCTGGAGGGACGTCGGACGGCGTGGCGCGGTGACGTAATGACGCGGGCTGTTAATCTAATTATGTTCTAAAACATGAGTCGCTTTTAGAATACTCCTGTCATGTTCCCGTTTTACATGTAAACACCTTAATCACATTATTATCTTACTCAGAGTAAGGTCAATAATTAGATTACTGCTGTCCATGTAAACGTAGTCAGTTTCACTTTTTGATTATAAAGTATACAGTAACAAAAGGGAAATTATTTATAATCACACTATCCGGTGTCACCCAGATGTGGACGGGTTCCCTTTTGATTCTGATTTCTCTCAAGGTTTCTTCCTCATGTTGTCTCAGGGAGTTTTTCCTTGCCACCAACACCTCTGGCTTGCTCAGTAAGGACACATTTATATCTGGAATTTATATATTTCGGTAAAGCTACTTTGTGACAATGTCCAATGTTATAAGCACTATACAAATAAAACTGAATGGAATTGAACTTATGCAACCAACCATTTTTTATTTCCCCCCTGCCCCAAATGTTTCTAATTTTTTTTTCTTTTTTTTTTTTTCTTTTTACATTTTGTTGGTTGCTATATCACACTAATAATGGAAATGGATCTGAAAAGATTTATCTTGGTTTCAACAAGAGTATGTAGAGTTTTCATATCCACGGTACATATATACAGTTCTTTATAAGCGTTATGTTACTTTGGAACAGATTTTTCTACATTTTCAATGTGTTTTCTTACAATTGTAGGAAATTTGAGGATGAATATTTTGTAGAATATCATGAAAAAATGTATTTGTGAATATTAGTTTATCAATTATGCGTTTATTAGTTTATTTTAACCTGTTTAGATTCCACTAAGTAGCAAACCTGCTCACCACAGGCAGCGAGTTAATTCTGGCCCTAAATCATGAGGCAAGTAGATTCCTAGAAGAAAAGTTTTGAAGTATGTTAAAAATGAAACATGGCATTAACATTTCCTTATTGGTCTTTGATGACACTTGAACCTTCTATTCGTATCTATCATATTTGACGCATTTAAAATTGTGCCACAATTTTTGTGTCATGTCACAAAATCACACGCTTTGTTTTGTTTCGGACCATAGTTCTAACCCTAACACATGAAGATTAATTAGCTACTAGACAGACTGTTTAGGTACAGTCGCTCGGGCTTTCATTCCTTGTGTGACTGCTATGGAAAGCAAGATGATGCAGTTTGTTGTGTAATTTTGCAGTATGTGGAGCTCTCAGGGTTTTTTAGGTTATAGCAGCCCTTCCTGAACTTTTTTGACCACTCCTACTGCAGTCTGTATCTCTAAGAGGGACACTTGTGTACACATCCCAATGCAAAAATGTTCTACGGTTGTAATTCCTACTTGTGAACTTGGGATGGTCTCTTCAACCCTCCAAGTTCAGCAAGTGATGTCAACATGAGCAATAAACAAAGTAGCACTTCTCATCTTTAAGTACGTTATGCTGTAAATACAAGTATTAGCTTTAGATCAATCAACATACAGACAAATTAGCTTGCTAAAACTAGAACACTGTCTATAGAGTTCACTGTTTTGAGGAGGTAAACATACATCACAGTTACAGTGGTATATTCTATCTTTCTGCCTAAATATGACCTAAAACATCGTCCGATTTTAAGAAGATACAGAGAAACCAATTAAACAAATGAGACAAAAATATAATACTTGGTCACTTTTTTATTGAGGAAAATGATCCAATATTACTTTTGGCACTCACAGATATGTATGTGAACCTTTCCTTTCAGTATCTGGTGTGACCCTCTTGTGCAACAATAACTGCAACTAAACATTTCCGGTAACTGGTGATCAGTCCTGCACTAAGTACAGAACAACTTCAACTCTGGGATGTTGGTGGGTTTCCTCACATAAACTGCTTGCTTCAGGTCCTTCCACAACATTTCTATTGGATTAAGGTCAGGACTTTGACTTGGCCATTCCAAAACATTAACCTTATTTGGTAGAACGCCTCGCATGTTTACGGTCGTTGTCTTGCTGCATGACTCACTTTTTCTTGAGATTCGGTTCATGACCAATATCCTGACATTTTCCTTTAGAATTCGCCGGGATATTTCAGAATTCATTGTTTCATCAATGATAGCAAGCTGTCCTGGCCCAGATACAGCAAAACAGGCTCAAACCATGATACTACCACCAGCATGTTTCACAGATGGGATAAGGTTCTTATGCGGGTATGCAGTGTTTTCCTTTTTCCAAACATAACACTGTTCATAAAAAAAACCAAAAAGTTCTATTTTGGTCTCATCTGTCCACAAAACCTTTTTCCAATAACCTACTGGCTTGTCCACGTGATCTTCAGCAAACTGCAAATGGGCAGCAATGTTCTTTTTGGAGAGCAGTGGCTTTCTCCATGCATTGTTCTCCCAACATTGTAGTTCAGTGTTCTCCTGACGGTGGACTCATGTACATTAACATTAGCCAGTATAAGAGTTGAAGTTACCCTGGGTTCTTTTGTGACCTTGTGGACTATTACACGTCTTGCTCTTGGAGTGATCTTTGTTGACAGGCCACTCCAGGAGAGGGTAACAATGGTCTTGAATTTTCTTCAATTTGTACACAATCTGTCTGCCTGTGGATTGGTGGAGTCCAAACTCTTTATAGATGGTTTTGTAAGCTTTTCCAGCCTGATTAGCATCAATTCTTTTTCTGTGATCCTCAGAAATTGCCTTTGTTCGTGCCATAATACAACACCTGAAATTACTGGCCTCTAATTTCACCTTCAAATTAACTGCTAATCCTAGTTCACATACTTTTACCACTAACAGATATGGCATTTTGGCTAATTTTCCTCAATAAATGAATGACCAAGTATAATATTTTTGTCTCATTTCATTTGTTTAACATGGATCTCTTTGCCTACTTTTAGGAAATCTGTTGTTTTAGGTCACATTAATGCAGATATATAGAAAAATCTAAAGGGTTCACAAACCACTGTTAGCTGCCGACAAAATTTGAACATCGAAGCTTTGACTACAAGCAAAGCAACTGTATCTAGTGTAAAAGGGACCTAGTAAACATATGTAGCATCAAATTCTGGACTCACTCATCTTTGTTCATCAGTAAAACCTTCCGGAACAATTAGTCCAATGGTCTGACTAGAATAATAGCCACTTCAGTTAGATAAGAGAACCTAAACAGACAGGAACAAAGTAAAGACAATAGGTGATGTGCATTAATAGCCTTTCGCTGCTGGCCACTGTATGCTCACTCTAAGTGACAGAAAGCTGCATGGGAACCAGAACAATCAGCAAGAGAAAAAGAGAACAGGCTGGAGAAAGGAATCTGGCTCAGAAGACCAAATTTTTTGCTTTATAACATAAGGGGGAAATTCATTTCAGAAGCCTTTCATTATTATCTTCACAGGTGGCATATAACTCATTTCCCTTGACATTACACCGAGTCGGAATTTGGAATTGTAACTTACTATTTACAGAAATTAAAGTCTGAGTAGCCAGCCTAACAAGGTGTTAGAAAACTAGCTAGGACAAGTGCACTCTAAAGTAGTGACACTGGCACTGAACAAAAGACACACATTGGTAGAAGAAGCAAGACAAAATCCAGGCCCATGCTCCTTTTATGTTCTATTCATAGATCCATCTGCATTTAAAACAAAGGCATGTGCACTATATCAGCAGGAAGTAGTACCCGTCCTACCCAGACACTGGAAAGTTACCCGTTATTACAGTTATTCATTAGCCCTATTGAGGCTCCTGTTGTGCAACAAAAAAGCGTTTGCCCTATTGTTGGGAGATTGCAAGTTCGAATCTAGACGATGTCACAGCCATCCATAGCGGGGAGGCAAAAGAACAAAATTAGTCATGTTCTCAGGGTGGGAGGGATGTGATTACTGTCTCTCCTCCGTCAATCACAGAGAAACTAGCCAATCACAGGCATCTGAGAGTTCGTGCGCACATATCAGATTTTCATTTTCCATAAGACAGGGTCTTATGTGACACCGCATGAGCAGCAATTCAAAAAGATGCGGAGGGTAGCTGTACACATCTTGGAAGAAGCATGTGCTATCCTACACCCTCCCTGGTTGATAGTTGTTATGTTATGGAGAGTTAACTACTTGTAGTTTGATTGAACTATAGTAAGAATAAAGTAGAAAATTATGGTTTGTGAATTTTACTCATATGTTGTGTGAGAAAGAACCCTGTTCAATGCTGGTTCTTAGATAAGAAAGGGCAAGATGTTCATTATGCTAAAACAAAAAAGCAATTGTTGGAACAAACAACTGGGCTCAAGGTAGAATTCTTATTTCTCATACCATCCAACTACAGTAGATTCTTTGTCCTGTATAACCAATAGAGAAGTATGTTTGCATTAATCTTCATAAAAAATACGAGAAGTTTGATGGAGTTTTTTCCGGTTAATTGTTGATCTCTCAGCCGCAAATTAAGGAGAACTTCCCTCAGAGATTTACTCTTTACCTTTGCTTCATTTAAGCCATGATTGTCACAACACCAATGATCCTACTGTGCTATCCACATGAGGGAAACTACTGGCCAGTCTTGGATCACAGGCATTTAAGATCTGGTGCACTGGTTTCCTATGTATGGCCATCATTTCAAGCTTTCTAATCATACCCAAAGACCTATATACACTGATCTGGGGTCTGTATGCAGATCCATGACTTATCGTTAATTTCAAGTAATCTGTGGATTATCTGTGGATCTGTGGATTCCTTCCCCACGGAAGGAATTTTCCTTATATGCAACTTCATATTTATGCCCCAGGGAGACAGGACATGGTTAAAGGAAACAAGATCATCTTTGGACTGAAAGCAAATGAAAAATGATATTTTTCAAGAAAAAAACAATAATATAGGTTTTCAAGAAGATTTCTAAGATTCTAATGAGAACGTAATGTTCATTTTATACAATCATAAAAAAAATATATATGAAGGGTACCAATAACTATGGAAGTCACTGATATGCCTCATGTATGTATCTTTAATTTTCTTGTACCAATCTCTAAATGCATATATGATTTTGAGGCTCTGGATGGTTCCTGATCAGTGGTACTGTTCAGTCCCCTATCATTACAAGTGTGGCCATTCTGGTGCTGACACAAAAACATACACATGCTACTTTCATACCTGTAGGTGACTTTTGGGTTACCAGAGCATCTCTGGCTTTGGCTTGCTCTATAAACCAGTGTCTCTCACACTCCTTTCCTGTACGGGGAACATCAGGGTGGGCATTGGAGATTTCCTCTGCAATCTCATCCCATGCCCATCTCCGGTTGGTTGCTGTCTCTCGGCAAGAATGCCTGCCAGTCAGTAGACCTTCTCTCCTGGCTTTCACTAACTGCACCAACAGGAGCTTTTGCTCTGTAGACCAGTTAGGCTTTCTGGGCCTCATCAGTGTTTCCTGTAGTAAATGTAGGCAGATTTTTAATGTGCAATACATACGTAGTTAATCAAATAAATAACCATAATACATTGTGGTTATGCTCACCCTCAACGCTGCATGAGTGCTATAAGTTTCTATTACACAAATTATTTTATTTGCTCCTAATAAGTATAGCTTTGATGTTTTATCCTCTATTTAGAAAACGAGTGAAGGTAGCTTAATGTTACAAACTTACGTAGGTTAGTACAGGAAGTAAGTCTGGAATCACTAACGACTCGTTTCAGCTGTTCAGAATCGGTTCCTTCTTTTGGGAGTCAATAACTCTCTGTCGCGCGCTTTGATTTTTGAAACGTTGCAGACTTTTTACATTCACAAACAGCTACATAACACACTACATGAAAGGTAATATGTGAAAAACCATAATAGGTGCACTTTAAATAATGTATTATGCAGTAGAATATTATTTTCATAAAATAACTGAAGACAATAAGTCATTTATGTGGTTTTATTTGACTGCATTCTTCTCAATTTCTGAATGTTTACTTCAGTTGTTAGACACCAGACTGATTATAAAGGCTTTTTATTATATTGCTGGTACTTTTTTATTTGATTAGTAAAATAATATTATTTTATCAGTTTGTTTAAGTTACAAGTAAATAGACTGTCAAAGTGATATGACATTACACTTTTAAAATAATCTGTAGATGTGGGCCTCTATGCCCATATATTACCATATATGATATGGGTGGATGGCGGTGGGGCCCACATCAATCATTTTTCAGGGGGTCCAGAACTCCCTAGTTATGGCCCTGCCAGTGGCTAAATCAAACTGCTAAGTTTCCAAGAGATTATAAAAACAGTTGTTTTAAAAAAAAAAAAAAAAAAAAAAAAAAAGAGCGAGCTTTCCACTTATTTGCAGTGACTGATGTTGGGACACCCACATTTGGATACAGGCACACCGGACACAAGAAGACCAATATGTGAACAGAAAAAGCCATCACTCCATAAATGTGTAGGTGGCGTGTGACTGCCTCTGCAAAATTATAAACGGTGTAGCACGTGGGCCTGGAAGCACTCATGACTCACAAATTTTGTCTGAGAGCAAGATGGAGTTTTTGAGATTTTGAAGCTGCAGTGTACAGCAATGCTATACTGCTCAGAGAAAGTGGTTACCCTGTCAACCTTGACACCATGGAATCCTTCCAACCTCAGCCAGGTATGAAAATGTTAGAATGGCCCACTAGGAGTTTACCCTACTGTCAGTAAGGAAAGCTTGGCATTGATATTTTATCAATAGTTTAGGAAAGGTATATAACAATGCCTTAACAACTAGCAGATGCATCACTGAGTGGATCATCCACTCAAATGCAGGTTCCACTGTCTGCAAAATTACCGTTGCTTCTGTCATTCTTTTTAATATGTCAAAGAGGTTTCCTGCACTTGTAGAGGAGGATGAGACTGTGGAGGGCTGTCACGAACTCTTCAAAGAGTTACAACAGCAACAAAATGATGGATATACTGGCAGAGATAAAAATATTTATTATCGTTTATTATTATTATTATTGGAATTGATGTCATTACTAGGCTTTAAAATGATCATCAAATTGTAATAATCATTTCCCCCTCATTTGGATAATTTCTTTGGATAACTCACTTGGATGATAATAATAATAATAATAATAATAATAATAATAATAATAACAACAACAACAGCAAGGCTTTTCCAGAGTTTGTCATTAAATTTATTTAAATTCTTCAACAGTAATCATTATTTTTTTCTTCATTTTGTAATTGAATTAGCTTATTATTGAGCAGTATGTTATGCAGGTTCTGATTCACTTTCTCCTTCTTCAATTTCTCTATCTCCAGCTGCAGCTTTTCTTTCTGGAGCTGGAGAACTTCCTTCTGCTGCTCAATGAATTCTTCCCGAACAGTTGCAGGTTCCCTTGGTTTTCTGGAACACATATGTTAAGTGATTTAACCGAGAATACTGTATGCTACTGGCTCTAATTTTAATGCAAACATAATAAATGCTCACTTGGCTCTTGCTTCAAAGGGAACATTTTCCTGTATTATTGGTGAAGGCACGCTCTCCCCTGTATGAGGAAACATTGTGATGAACAAACTGTGCTTATTATAAGCATCTCATATTTTTGTTGTCACGTATAGCCTACATTTGACATAGGATTAGTGGTCTAATTTTACTCTAGGTTGGCATGAGATACCTTATCATTACTAGCCAGCAGTAGCCAAAGGCTACGGTCAGCTCACTGTGTCTTCCACCTCTGGCTCAATCTCCCTTTCTAGTCCATCCTAAATTCCAGTCAGAACTAGACAATCTGCCTCAATGATGTCCCTAACTAACTTTGAATATTATGAAAAGGGCCCTATAGTTTTCGATTCGTTCTTTGTTTTTAAAATAATTTTTAAAAAAATTCCAAGGTTTCGGGGGTTTTTTGGGGACTTTAACATGCTCAGAAACTCGACACATATGTTGAATACTGAGTCTCATGGCTTCTCATATCATTGCTATGCTGAAGACACCCAGCTCTATTTGTCCTTCCATCCTGACAATCCATCTGTCTCTGCATGAATATCTGCTTGCCTGTCGGACATCTCGGTCTGGATGAGGGAACACCTCCTTAAGCTCAACTTGGCAAAATCCGAGCTTCCCTTCATCCCAGCCTGTCCCTCAATCAACCACAACCTCACTGTACAGCTCGACTCAACCACACTCAAGCCAACCAGTACAGCCAGGAACCTTGGGGTGACTATTGCTTGACCTTCACAGGCCTTCACATTTCAACAACTACATGATCCTGTAGGTTCATCCTGTACAACATCAAGAAAATCAGACCCTACCTCACTGAACAGGCTACACAGATACTAGTCCAGGCTCTTATCTCAAAACTGGACTACTGCAACTCACTACTCTCGGGTATCCCAGCCAGCTCCATCAAACCCCTTCAGATGACTCAGAATGCAGCAGCACGCCTCGTTTTCAACCAGCCCAAGAGAACCCATGTCACACTCCACTTCATCTCCCTCCACTGGCTTCCTGTAGCTACCCGTATCAAATTCAAGGCCTTGATGCTCACCTACAAGACCTTGTCTGGAACAGCACCCTCCCACCTCAACTCTCTCCTGAAGGCTTATGTTCCCTCACACAATCTGCGATCAATCAACGACCGATGCTTAGTAGTACCTATTCAGCGTGGCTCAAGGTCCCTTTTCTAGAACCTTCACACTAACTGTCCCTCAACTTCCAACCTCAATCCAGACCGCAGAATCCGTCACCATCTTCAAGAAACAGCTAAAGACCCATCTCTTCCATGAACACCTAACCAACCCATAAAAAAAAGAAAAAAAAAAGAAATAATAAAAAAAAAACCCTTACTCTGGCACTTACACCTCTACTCTGTGCACTTTGCTTCTTCTGGAATTCAATTAATGGATCTTGTATGGTAGCACTACTTTTATTGTTCTCTGCTTGATATATCGCTTTGCTTGTATCTTTCTCATTTGTAAGTCGCTTTGGATAAAAGCGTCCGCTAAATGAATAAATGTAAATGTAAATATGTCTGACATTAGGCCCGGGCAAAGGGTAGCACATGGGTGTGGTGGGGGGGCTCTATAACTCCCCTTTTAACACTGTACATAAACATGGTGTATAAATCATACATACTTGTAGGTATATGTATGAAACTCAGAACACATACTGTTCTCATGGATCCAAACAACATTCATTAGCTCCACCCAACAGGAAGTCAGCCATTTTGGATTTTGTGAAAAGCACATGCAGTGAACATTTAAATACTCTTCCTAGGGGATTCAAGTGATTGTCACCAAACTTGGTCAACATTATATAAAATTGTGAAAGGATTTTTGATATCTTAAATAGTGTTGCCATGGTAATGCATCAAACATTAATACTATTTTCACCATGGAATCCTTCCAACCTCAGCCAGGTTTGAAAATGTTAGAATTTTTGACTATAGTTGTGGGGTCAGTTCTGCCTACATTAACCAAACTCGTGCATATATTGTTCTCATCAAGCCGGACAACTTTCCAATTGACAGTCATTAGCTCCGCCCAACAGGAAGTAGGTCATTTTGGATTTAATGTGGATTTTGTTTTTTAAATTGCAGGCTCTGAACTTTTAAATACTCCTCTAAGGGGATTCACGTTATTCTTACCAAATGTGGTCAACATTATGCCAAGACATTGAAGATGCTAAATTGTGAACGGATTTTTGATATGTCGAATGGTGTGGCCATGGCAAGGGATTATTAAATTAATGACAAAAAAGTGAAACTGGAAGACTCTTCTATGTGCATTGTCTGATTTAGATCAAGTTGGTGTTGTATGTTTGGTCATGGGTGCTATGTTGCACCCCCTTAAATGCATGAGCCCACTACACATTACTTCAATACAATTAATAAAGGGCTAATAAGGAGAACATATATCTCTTACCTTCATACATTATATCACCAAATATGAGTTGTATGTATGGACATGGAAGCTAGTGTAAAGCCTTAGACCTGGGCTTAACCCAACACATCAGCACAAAACAAGTTACTCTACAGCACACGCTTCACTATGCATTGTTTTCACACACACACCGGGTAGCAATGTACAGCAGTGCTTGGGCCCGCCATCGCTGCTTGCAGCTATATTATTGTTCTTTTGATTGCAAGTAAACGTTCTCAAATAAACGCAAATTGAACGCAAATAAACGTTCTCAGTTATTCCCATTTTTTATTTTTATTTTTGCTACATTTATTGCAGGATTAAATTTGCTTTTGAGAATGGACTTTCTTTTGCCGTATTCCTCCAAAAGAATACTTTGCTCTTCCTGGGCCCAATTAGGTTTTCTTTTCCTGTCCGTATTTTTCGTTTTGGCTATTAAAATGATTCGTCAAATTAGCTAAAGCTGTGTTTTGCGAGTAATAGTTATTTCTGTAAATGAGAGTTACACTGTCATGGAAACTGGAATTTTACTACAACAAAACCTCAGTCACTGTAGAAAATCATTAAAAAAAAAAGTATTTTGGAGGGTGGTAAATACAACTCATGCAAATCATTTAAATTTTATTTAAGTATATTAGTCAGCAAGTGAAATATATAATAATGGGTAAAATATACCTACACTACCTATTTGTTAACAGTAAGAACTGCAACATAAAAAAAATCATAAGATATACCAAAAGATATTAGCCCTGTGCTGCAGAAATATTAGACATCCCCTAACACCCACATCATCAGTGACAGAGACATGAATGAAATGTCCAAGTGTTCGGCTTGGTCCAGAGAATCAGGAAATTCTATTTGGGAATGGATCCCACGTGCACGTCGCATGGAATTTCCTGTTAGAATTCACAATACTCACTAATGTAAACTGAGTCTAGAGGAGCAAACAGGCAACCAGAGACACTGTTTTAGATCTCCATAGGGAATATTCGGCAAATAACTATTCCCGTTTTACTCAGACACAGATCATGCCTCAAATCGCTCGGGATTCTTGAGAGATGTGTGCGATTACTTTTCGATCATTCCCATGCATGTGTCGTGAAATTTCGTCTGGAATGAAATTTCCCCCATACAAACTCATTGATAAATCAGTAGTAGAAACTATACCATAAATAACAGGCCATAAACTAATCACCAAACTACTGCAGCCATGTCATAAATCAAAACGATCGGCTCAGTGAGGAGAATTGCATTATGGGGGATGACAATACCCGATGGCTCAGTGTGTAGTAATGCATGATGGGTTTTTGATAGGTTTTTAGATGGGTCTAGTGACGTCATGCGTGCAGCTGCATGTAGGTGTCAAATTCTGCACAGGCAAGAACCGCTCACATTCTTCAGAAAATGTCAATTCTAGTTAATGGTGCTTGCGAAGCAAAGCATCACTATTGTTACTGTTCATATTTTTTCTTCTTCCGGACAAAACTTCGATGCGTAACTCGTCCCGCACTGTTTGTGCTACGGAGATGAATGAGCGCTCAAATCGACCAGCTTATTGAGGAGAGGCGTGCTATGAGTTTTATAAGGGATCTGACTCACGATGTTCGAACCGCGGACAAAAAAATAAATAAACGCACGTTTTTGGCCTATAGAGAACGAATGGGGAATAAAACACGGGTGTCACAGCTCACACGTTGTTCTGCTGAAATGCTCGTATCACATATCCCCTCGTACATCTTAGGGAGCAGACCCAGCATATACATGCTTTGTTTCAGAATTTTTACTGGAAAAGTATGGAAAAGGTGTTATTCCGGCCCTATAGACAATAATCGGAACTTTTTAACCCCCCTAACTCCCACACCATCACTGACGGACATGAATGACATGTCCAAGTGTTTGGCTTGGTCCACAGAATCAGAAAATCATACACACATGTAGCTAGCCCTACTGAACGGCATGTGCAGCTGCATGCTCAATGTCGAATTCTGCACGGACAAGCAACGCCAAGCTGGACTCTTCACCCAAGATAGGAGCTACACTGGGATATTGCTCGATTGCAGCAAAAAGTGAGTGTGTTTCATTATTATTATTATTTTGCTTTAAACGCGCCAAGACCATAAGCTAAGCTAAGCTAATTGGCAATTGCAGCAATGGCGCTACTTCTGCTAGCGAGAACAGGGGGCTATGGATCACGTACACTCTATGCTACCAATGGGAGTGAAGACAGTAAAGTTTCATGAATTTTTTCACTGATAAAGTTGAAAGTATTAGATGTGAAATTCAGGCTATTAAATTAAAACCAGACAGTATTATAACTAACCCTGTAGATGATAATATAGCAATATCAGATCAATGTTTAGAATGTTTTACTCTGCTTAGAGACCGAACTAGCTTCAATAATCTCTTCAGCGAATTCATCAACTTGCATACTAGATCCTGTACCTTCATGTTTCTTTAAACAGATTTGTCCTGGAGTAATTGAACCCCTTTTAAATATGATCAATTCTTCCTTTAGCACTGGCTATGTACCTAAATCACTTAAATGAGCAGTTATTAAACCCCTGATTAAAAAACCTGACCTTGTCCCCTCTCAACTGTCCAGCTACAGACCTATATCAAATCTCCCCTTTTTATCCAAGATCTTAGAAAAGGTTGTACACAGCAGCTATGCTCGTACTTACATAGGAATAACAATTATGAAATGTATCAGTCAGGATTTAGACCTCATCATAGCACAGAGACAGCGTTAGTTAAAGTAGTAAATGACCTTCTACTGACCTCTGATCAGGGTTGTGTCTCGTTGCTTGTATTACTCGACCTTAGTGCAGCTTTTGATACTATAGATCACACTATTCTCCTTGATAGATTAGAAAATGTTGTTGGCATTAAGGGAACAGTCCTCTCCTGACTCAGGTCTTATCTGACCGAACGTTATCAGTTCTTAGCTGTAAATGGAGACTTCTCCACGCATACCGAGGTTAAATTTGGTGTTCCACAGGGTTCTGTTTTAGGCCCACTGCTTTTTACTTTATATATGCTACCTCTAGGTCAAATTATTCGTAAACATGGAATTAGCTTCCACAGTTATGCTGATGATACACAGCTGTATGTTTCAGCGAAGCCAGAGGACAGACAGCAGCTTAATAAAGTTGAGGATTGTGTAAGGACATTAGACGTTGGATGCTTATTAACTTCTTTTTACTTAATTCTGACAAGACAGAAGAACTTGTACTAGGACCACGTGTAGCTAGAAATAATCTTTCTGATCTCACAGTAACTCTGGATGGTCTTTCTGTTTCATCATGTGCAGCAGTAAAAGACCTTGGAGTGATTATTGACTCCAGTCTATCATTTGATGCTCATGTAGATAATATTACTAGGATAGTCTTCTTTCATCTCAGAAATATTTCTAAGATAAGAAATATATTGTCACTACATGATGCAGAAATATTAGTTCATGCATTCATCACCTCTAGACTAGATTACTGTAACGCCTTACTGTCTGGATGTTCCAGTAGGAATATAAATAAGCTCCAGTTAGTCCAGAATGCAGCTGCTAGAGTCCTAACTAGAACCAGAAGATACGACCACATCACCCCGATCTTATCCACACTGCACTGGCTCCCAGTGAAATCTCGCATTAACTATAAAATACTGTTATTAACCTATAAAGCAATAAACGCTCTCGCGCCACAAAATCTTTTGGTTTTCTATGATCCGCCACGCCTACTTAGATCAAAAGATGCAGGCTATTTGACGGTACCTCGAATAGTGAAGGCTACAGCAGGGGGAAGAGCTTTCTCTCATAGAGCCCCACAGTTATGGAACAGTCTTCCTATTAGTGTTCGGGACTCAGACACAGTCTCAGTGTTTAAGTCTAGGCTTAAAACGTATTTGTTTACTCACGCCTACCCTGACTAGACTTTATTATTCAAAGCACAGTCCTAAGAGTCTCCTCTCTCCTTCTGCCGAGCCACGCTTGATTTTATGGAGATACTAGAGATCCTGATCCTTTCTGCTCTCCGGACCTGCCTGATCCATTCAGATGTCCTACCTCTGGATGGAGCTCTCATCTACTCCAATTTCAGATGGACACACTCGCTGTGGTTGCTGGGACTACGGCTGCTTCTAAGGCCAAACAGACTTCATGTTAACCATAATGGACTTTTTTACACTATCTGTTGTTACCCAGATGAGGACGGGTTCCCTTCTGAGTCTGGTTCCACTCAAGGTTTCTTCCTCTAAACATCTTAGGGAGTTTTTCCTTGCCACCGGCTTGCTCAATTGGGATAAATTCGCACTTTTAAAATCTGTATCCTGTGTTTATATGTTTCTGTAAAGCTGCTTTGAGACAATGTCTATTGTGAAAATTGCTATACAAATACAACTGAATTGAATTTTCCTCAACTTTGTCACATCGCTGGACATGCCCACATCTAGTCGCCAGCGGTTGCTGTCGTTCATGTTGTTGGAGGTGGTCAGCTCTCATTGAAAATGAAATGAATGGTCTCCAGTCACTTTGTCACTGCGAGTCACTGTATTTATGAGCCTGCCTTTATTCTGTCAATGTACCTGTAACAGAGACACTTACTTCATCTATCTCTCGAGCTATTCAACTCTAGTATTGGCACCCTATCTATCCATCTATCTAGATAGCTAGCTAGCTACAGTGCCCTCCACTAATATTGGCACCCTTGGTACATATGAGCAAAGAAGCCTGTGAAAATTTGTCTTTATTGATATTAACCTTTTGATCTTTTGTTAAAAAAAATTCACAAAAACACTCTCATGAATAATAAAAAATTCCAAACACAACACAGGTTCATCTAATTTTTAAAAGAATCTTTGTTAAATATAGGTGTGCAACAATTATTGGCACCCCTATGAATTCATATGAGAAAAATATATTTGAAGTATATTCCCATTGATTTTTTTTAGCACACCTGGGTGACTAGGAACAGGAAATTGTTCAACCACTACTTCCTGTTTCACAGGGGTATAAATATGAGGTAACACATAAGCCAAATTCCCCTTAGTCATTCATAACTATGGGTAAGACCAAGGAATATAGCTGTGATGTGCGGCAAAAGGTTGTTGAGCTTCACACAATGGTAAGTGTCTATAAGAAAATAGCACAAGCATTGAACATGCCCATTTCCACCATCAGGGCAATAATTAAGAAGTTCCAGTCAACTGGAAATGTTATGAATCGACCTGGAATTGGACGTGTGTCTATATCGTCTCAACACACTATTTGGTTTCATCTGACCATAGAACCCGATCCCATTTGAAGTTCCAGTAGTGTCTGGCAAACTGAATCCACCAATACACAGTCAGACAGCTTGTGTATAAATGGAGGAAATTCTAGACCATTGTTACACTTCCCAGGAGTGGTCGACCAACAAAGATCACTCCAAGAGCAGGACGTGTAACAGTCCATGAGGTCATAAAGGAACCCAGGGTAACTTCTAAGCAATTAAATGCCTCTCTCACATTGGCTAATGTTAATGTTCATGATGGTGGGCCTCAGGAGAACACTGAACAACAACAGTGTGCATGGCATAGTTCCAAGGGGAAAACCCCTGCTCTCCAAAAAGAACATTGCAGCCCTTCTGCAGTTCTAAGATCATGTTGACAAGCCAGAAGGCTTTGGAAAAATGTTTTGTGGACAGATGAAACCAAAAATAGAATTTCTGGTTTAAATGAGAAGCGTTATGTTTAGAGAAAGGAAAACCCTGCATTCCAGCATAAGAACCTTATCCCATCTGTGAAACATGGTGGTAGTATCATGGTTTGAGCCTGTTTTGCTGCATCTGGACCAGGACGACTTCCCATCATTGATGGACCAATTAATTCCAAAGTATACCAGCAAATTGTAAAGGAAAATACCAGGACATCTGTCCGTGTACTGAATCTCAATTAAATAAAACTGAATTTACAGATCATGCAGCAAGATAATGACCCGAAACATGCAAGTCGTTCTAACAAAGAACGGTTAAAGAAGAATAAAGTTAATGTTTTGGAATGGTCAAGTTAAAGTCCTGAACTTAATCCAATAGAAATGTTGTGGAAGAACCTGAAGCAAGCAGATCATGTGAGGAAACCCACCAACATCCCAGAGTTGAAGCTGTTCTGTACTGAGGAACGGGCTGAAATTCCTCCAAGCCGATGTGCAGGACCGATCAACATTTACAGTAACAGAAATGTTTAGTTGCAGTTATTGCTGCACAAGAGGATCACAACAGATACTGAAAGCAAAGGTCCCCATACTTTTGCCACTCACAGATATGTAATACTGGATCATTTTCATCAATAAATAAATGACCAAGTATAATATTTTGTCTCATTTGTTTAATTACCTACTTTTAGGACTTCTTAGTGAAAATCTCATGTTGTTTTAGATCATATTTATGCAGAAATATAGAAAATTCTAAAGGGTTCACAAACTTACAAGCACCACTGTATATACTGCCTGCCCAAAAAAAAGTAGCACACTAAAATTTCGTTGCACCACCTTTAGTTTTGATTACAGTGCGAAGTTCATCGTGGCGTTGTTTCGACAACCTTGTGCAACAGGACGTTTATTTCCATCCAGAGTTGCATTCATTTTTGCCTGAGATTTTGTATTGAGGACGGGAGAGTTGAACCATTCTGTAAGGTCTTCTCCAGCGCATCCCAAAGACTTTCAAAGGGGTTAAGGGCAGGACTGTAGTGGCCAGTTTATTTGTGAAAACGATTCCTCATGCTTCCTGAACCACTCTTTCGGGACTTGAGCCCCATGAATCTGGGCATCGTCATCCTGTAATAAGCCTGTGCCATCTGGGAAGAAAAAAATCCACTGATGGGATAACCTGGTCATTCAGTACGTTCTGGTACTCGGGTGACTTCATTTTATTGCTGCATAATGTTGCTGAGCCTCGGCCTGACCGATTGAAGCGACCCCAGATCATAACACTGCTTCCAGAGGCTTATACAGTAGGCACTACGCATGACGGGTGCATCGCTTCATGTGCTTCCCGTCTTACCTTGATGCACCCATCGCTTTGGAATAGGGTAACTCTGGACTCGTCAGATCACATGACCTTTTTCCACTGCTGCACAGACTTACAGTCTTCATGCTCCCAGCAAATTGATTACTGTAGCCTCACACTGATTAGGCCACACAGCTGTTTACTCTCGATTCTGTAAGTGCTCGTCACACTGTGCATGTGGAAATGCTCTTACGTTCACTATTAACCATAGCCATGAGTTCCGCTGGCGATTTTTTACGATGGGACTTCACCAAGCGTTTTAAAGATCTCTGATCACGATTGTTCAATAGTCTGAGCATTCATTTATCCGACCACATTTCTTCCTCAGAGTGGACAGTTCACCACTCTCCTTCCAGGTGTTAATAATGCGGTGGACGGTTCTTAACCCAATTCCAGGGATTGCAGCAATCTCCTTAGTTGTTTTCTTTGCTTGATGAAGGCCAATAATTTGCCTCTTCTGAAACACAGGAACATCTTTTCCACGAACACGGGATACGTCTTCCGACACGGTCGTTTAAGAAATGAGAAGCTACACACTGCATCGGTTAGGGTTAATAGAATTGTTGCCAGCTGAAACGTATTAATCACTGCAATAATGTTCAGCTCATAGGATCTTAAGTATTTGCTTTTTTAAATCCAAAAAGCGACTTTTTTTTTGCCCAAGCAGTTTATAATTCCTAATCTAGACATTCTGTCGAAAAATCTGTGTTTTTTGTATGTGAAGCTATCACCAGCGTGTGTGTCCTGCGCATGTGTTTTAATCATGATGCACTTATACAATACTATGGTTTTATAAGAAAACACAATTCATTTTACAGATTTAAATAAGGGGTGGGATTATATATATATATATATATATATATATATATATATATCTTTCTGAGGCTGCATATCCAATCAAGCTAAAATCTGCTGTACCGAATGGTTGTGCTAATCTGTGAAAGGATTTTTACTGTTGTCTAGGTTACTTTAAAAACATAGCAGTTGTTGTGGATAAAAATGACATGAAATAAACATGAGGGAGACCTAGTATGAGTAATATGTAATTTTATTGATAATTCACAGGACTGGTGGGTGCGTAATCTTGAGGAGAGCGGTAGGGGGAAGAAAATGTGGTGTGTCCTGGGGACATGGGATAGTCAGCAAAGGTGAAGTGAGAAGACCACTGAGAGTGGGGCGGACTGACAGGTGAGAAGAGGGAAGAATGGTCAGAGCCCAGATCAGAGAAGGTGACACCATCCTCAGACTGAAAGCTGGAGGGGGGTTCTGTCTGTGTAGAGGCATCAATACACACATTCACAGGGTGGATTCTGTATCTGGGGGGGGGACCCCGCATTTCCATTTCCAGAGGGGGTGCTGCGAAGAACGTTAAGTAGCACCATGATATCAGCAGTGAGATGCGCGAGCTGATAGTGAGTGTTCAGATCCAGATCCAGTAAAGGAGAGAAGAAGAAATGATGGGCACCTAGACACACAGAAGCGGTATTAGGCGGATATTAATGAATTGGATTCACACTTTAAGATCTTTTAAAGAGTAACACACTATGGTTTATTAGTCAAAAAGTAGTATAAGAGCTGAGGAGTGCAAACACACACACACACTCGCGTACAGTCAAGGGCGGGCGTGTTGACATAACACACACACACACTCTCTCTGTCTCTCTCTCTCACACACACATATAACATTATAACTTTATAAGAATAATAAAAAGGAGTATTAAGATATTATAAGGGTAATATAAAGAGTAGTAGGATATGTAGGATATTAGAATGGTAATATAATGATATTATGAAGTAGGAAGTACAGTAAACCATTTTGCAAGCAGTATAACTATATATAAAATAGAGATATAGAGCAAATATGAAAATAAATTATAAACCAGAAATATAGAAAAATGTAACTTACTCATAATTCAGATGGTGAAGATTCTTGTCTCGCAAGGAAGGCCTTAATTTTAAGAGAAAACCACAAGGAGCCATTTATAAGGGTAGCTGAGTCAAGCCCCCCCCCCGGAGATAATAGTGAGACCAAGGTCTCTCTAAATTGTTTTGTCTCTCTCCACTTTCGAACCTAATGGTAAATTGGAAAGGCCTCTTTCAAAATATAATGGTAATGTAGATGAGCTCTTTTTTAACCCTATTGGTATTGATATCATAGTCTTTCTGAAATATATTGGTTATTTACTCTATGAATACAGTATAAATACTGGAGCTTGAGCTCCGGGTGTCAGATCACTTCTGAGAATTCTCATTGGTGTGGATCTCGTGTGGTGGAACGGAACCAATAAAGCTGGACCCTTGCTTCTTCTCACTCACGGCTGGTGTCTTTTTTTCTATCTCCAGCTGGGTTTACAGATGTGAGTATTTGCTTCTATGTTGAATTTTAAAGTGTTTTTGGGTAATAGGCTAAATTTGAGCCAGCACAGTCATCAGCCAATCACACTGCTACACACACTTCACAGTTTTATCATTAAGCTTCCATCACAACATTTTAACAATGTTTGTGATAGCGTGGGAGTGGCCTAGAATCAGCTGTGGAGAAAGAGCTGGTTCAGTCAAACAACTGTAATTTAGGATTGGTAATATGGCTTTGAACCGAACTCCAAAGTCATGTTCAGTACAAGGTTCTGAAGATGTCTGCGCAGGCTTGGGGTGTGGTCAGTTTTTTAGGAACTGTAAGTCTGTTTGAGCTGAGATTTGGTATGCTACATCAATCTGCTAAATTGTACCTGGAATTTTAATAATCAGTTAATTACTTCAAAAACATGGCCACCTGCAGCCAATCAGATTTGAGCAATTTCACAATGCTAATTTACAGCTGTAACTTATGACTGCTTGCATGGATCTCATGAAATTTGAAAGCCATGTACAGAACAAGATTCTGAGGTCAAAGGGAAAGTTTGGAGCATGGTCATACAAAGGGGGAGGAGCTAAGGTCAGATAAATATTTCTCAGAAACTGGAGTTCAAGTTGAAATGTGGCAAGGTGACGAATGAAAAACATAAGTGTTTTTTTGATAATGACTTAATTCCTTAAAAAAAAAAAAAACAGCCACCACTGGCCAATCAGCAGCCATTTTCACGGTTAACACTGACAAAACTTGAATGGTAGGTTCAAGTTGAGACCCACTACTATCTGATGCAATCTCACTCAAATTGGCCACTGGGCGGCGCTATTCATGTTTGTTTTTATTAAACTTTTTCAGTTTAATATGTTTGCTCCCATTCTAAAAAAAAAGAAAAAAAAAGGGTCTTTTGGACCCGTTAGCACCGGCCACTAAAATTTGTGATCACTTGCATAATAAGAGAAACCTACTTTTACAAACTAGTTCTAGGATTTTGGGCCTATCTTCACAATTGTAGTGTCAAACTACTCAGCAGAGTGTGAACCACAGTAATCAAACCCATTTAACTTTTGTAAACAACATGGCCACCATACATCAATAAATTCTAAGATGGCAAAGCTGGATTATTCAAATAGCTGTAACTCATGATTGGCGATATGTATGGATTTGAACCAAACCTGAAAGACATGTTCAGTACAAGGATCTGAAAAGACGGGCCAGTTCTCCAGAATCAATATTTGAACTGAGCTTAAATTTGGTGTGGTGAATTGAACTGCTAACCTGTAACTGGATTTTTTTTCTTCCACTAAGCATGAAGGCGTTATAACCCCAAAACTGGTTCCAACTGCCAGGATGTTGAGACTTCTCTTGAGACTTTTCAATAAACAAAGTGAGCTCAAACACACTACTCCATATTAAAGCAGCACAGAAACACATAATTAACCTGGCCACCTCAGTCCTCTGATTTAAATCCCTTTGAAACATAGTCTGCAGAATTGAAAATGCCAATTTAAATGCACAAAACATACGAACGGGACGAACATGAGATCCTCTACAAGTGTCCAAGATAGCAAAGGGAGGACCTCGGCGCTGTTATTTACGTTGAGTGGAGGCTTCAACAAGTATTCATTGTGTGGTGCATAATAACAATTAAAGCAGTGTTTTAGACAAACAAAATGCATTACATAAGAAAGCATTTCTTTATATATAATATTGTATAAAATAGAATTATACAGCATCCTGATGTTTAATTTCAAAATAGTACTTAAATTCACAACTGACTGTAAAATCTTACAAATAACATGCTACAGACATTATTATTATTATTATTATCAACAACAACAACAACAACAACAATAATAGTAATAATAATAATAATAATAATAATAATAATAATTCTTAGTATTAATAACAGTAATTTAATTTATTTTATTTAATTTATTTAATATTTTAGTAGCTGGCAGCTTAAAAGTGATTTTTATTCTTAAAATATATTTTACAGTAAATTTTACTGTTATCAACAACCTCAAGCAGTTTCTTGGCTATAACTAACGGGTATAACAAGGCGTTAGGATGAACTCCTAGCAAGATAAAATCAATACTAGCACGCCAGCGGAAAGCAGCACGACTCCTGCCGCGGTGCTGCACTGTGGAACTGCTAAACATGTCGGAAATGGTGACTTACCCCGTATTTATATCACTACAATTTAATTCCGACGACAGAAAGAAATGTAACGAAATAGTATTTTTCAGGGTGCCTATTTTTTTTTTTTTCCCAACGGGAAGAGACAGGAAGTGAAGCTTTATTTTGTTTTTTTTGGCGTTTGTAGTCTGCTGTAAGTTTCACTTAGGTAATGAATAAGCGTAGTGCAGCGGTATACAGACTCGCTTTCCCATGGTGCATTGCGTGAAAGGGTGGACGGTGGTTCCTGCCAACTAAAAATGGCGGCTCCCTTAACACTAGTGTTGATTTTAGCAGTGTCAATAAGAGCAGTGTTATTTCGGTCTAGTTTGGCTACACTGATTTCTGAAAGGGTTGAAGTTGTGTCCCCTCTGAATTCGTGGAAAAGAGGTATGTTGCGGTTTCAGTAGTCAGTTAAATTGCTTCTTTAATTTGACCAACACAGCCAACAAAAATGTCAACGAGTCGCTCTAAGTGTGTACATTGTTTTTAAAATAATATTTATGTCCTTGCAGTGGTGGAGGGTCTTGCCTTGCTGGATCTGGGGGTCTCGCCATATTCCGGGGATGTATTTCATGAAGTGAGTATATGGTAATATATCTCTGTGTTACTGCTACATCCTGTCAAATCATGGTGCTGTGTGAACACCTGACATTACAGCAACAGTTTCGACTTAAAATAAAACAAAACAAAAATGCTGTGGTCAGAAATGTCATTATAAACAACTTGCTAAAGAAGGACTTCTGGACAGACTCATATGATGCTTGCGCATCACATACATTAAAGAAGTAGTCACACCTGGTGAACAGACTGAAGCTGTAATGATCTTAATCTTAATGATCTCATGGGGTTTGTTGTCTTCTCAGTATTACAGCGTTTTGTAAACTAACTTTATTCGACACGTCATCATAAAGAGAATAGGAGCAAGATAGATACATAAATTATAGGTATACTTTCTTGATGCCGTGAGGGAAATTGTGTTTCAGTAGCATAAAGAATAACAATAAAATTACAAGCAGAATTGCAGATCTACAAAATGAAAGCACACCAATTGAATATTAATTAAAGATATATACAACATCAAAAAGAGTAACGGTAATTAATAAAAGAAACAAAGAATGATAAGAACAGGTGTGCAATCGTGGCAGTGAATTATTACGTACGATATATGTTTGACAAACCGTATGTACAGATTGTGGTGCAGTGTTGTGTTCACCTATCACACAGAGATGAGCTGTACAGTGTTATAGTGAAAGATAAGAATGATTTCCTAAGATGTTCTTTATGGCGGCAGAACTGAATGAGTTGAAAAGGAGCTCTGCTGTCTTTGTAGTGTATCATGAAGGGAGTGAGATGGAATTGTCCATGATGGAGAGCAGTTTGTTCAGCGACCTCCTACTCACTGACTCAAAAGCCTCCAGGATTTGTCCGATGATTGTTTTGGCCTTGCGAATGAGTTTATCATGCTGGAATCTCTGGCACTGTTGCTGCTCCTGCAGCAGACCACAGCATACAAACTGGATGAAGATCTCCAGCATCTCGGTGCACACATTGAAAGATCTGAGATTCCTCGGAAAATAGAGTCTGCTCATCCCCTTCTCGTACACAGCGTCAGTATTGGTCCTCCAGTAAAGTCTGTTGTTCAAATAGACACCCAAGAATTTGTAGTGCTCGACAATTCCAACCTCCTCACCCATGATGTTTATGGGATTGGTCCTTCTAAAATTCACCACCATCATCTTAGTCTTGTTTATGTTTAGGAGCAGATGATTCCTGCTGCACCACTCTAAGTTATCCAGCAGTTCCCCGTACTCCGACTCCTGCCCATCTCGAACACCCCATCACCACAGAGTCATCGGAGAACTGGGGCCTATTTAAGCCTGGTTAAGCCATTCCTCTGTTGATTTGGATGTATGCTTTAGGTCATTGTTATGCTGGACGGTGAAATTCCTTTTCATCTTCAGCTTACTAGCAGACACTTGAAGGTTTTGCACTAAAATTGACTGGTATTTGTAGCTATTCATGATTCCCTCCACTTTGATAAACGCCCCAGTTATGGCTGAAGAAAAGCCGCCCTAAAATATTATGATACCACCACCATGCTGCTGTACTGTGGGTATGGTGTTCTTTTGGTTATGTTTTTTTTTTTTTTTAACCAAACATACCTATTGGAATTATGGAATTATTATACCTTTTTGAATTGGTTTCATCAGACCATTACACATTTTACCACATGGCTTGGGGTGATTTAGTTAAGCTTGGATTTATTATTTTTTGTGAGAAAGGGCTTCTGTTTAGCCACCCTACATCACTGCCCGGGCATGTAAAGAATATGAGAGACTGTGGTCACATGCAGAGTAATCAGTACTTGTCAGATGTTCCTACAGCTCCTTTAATGTTGCGGTTGGTTGCTCTTGGCAGCCTCCCTTGTAAGTTTCTGTCTTGTAATTTTGTAAATTTTGGAGGGATGGTTCTAGGTAATGTCCCTGTGGTGCTCCATTTTCTCCACTTCTTGGTGATGGCCTTCATGGTGTTCCATGGTACATATAAGGTTTTGTACCCCTCCTGATCGATTCTTTTCGACAGTGAGACCCTGTGTAGGCTTTGTCAGCTCTTCCTCAGCAGTCCTGTAGAAAATCCTACAGAAACAACTGAACTTTATTTGGGGTTAGTCAGAATAATTTCATTGATGACGACTGTATGGTAATTACATTTAAACATGAGATCGAATGTGATTGGTTCATTCTGAACACAGACACATCCCCAATTATAAAAGGGTTTGCACTCTAATACAAGTTTATTGTATCTTTTTTTTATTATTTTTCCCTAAAATGTTTCTGATTGTTTTCATTTAATTTTATATGTTGTAATTTCACACTGAGGTTGGGAAAAGTTTTGACATGATTGATATTGGTTTAATTTTTACCATCATAAAAACTTGCCATTTTAACAGGGTATGTACACTTTTATATCTACTGTAAATGAAAGCTTTATTTAGAAATCCCAGCACTTTTATGTGCGGCAAACTTGAGGACGCAAAACACCAAGCACATTTTTAGATTAAAAAATCGCATTGAAAAAATGATCCATATGATGACGCTCACTATGTGTATTAGGGCTGCAACTAATGATTATTTTCATAATCGATTAGTTGGCTGATTATCCCCCCCCCCCCATTAATTGGATGGGGGGGGGGCTTTCAGTACCATTTTTATTGTTTATTTAAAATAAAATATATATGTCCACAAACTGAGTGTTACAAATATAAACTTCAGACTAAAACACACACAGCAGAATATGTGTGATTAATTTAGAACTGTAGTTAATTCGGTGCTTTTTGTGCATCCACAAAAAATAATGCGTAAATACTTATATATAATATAAACTAAACTAAATAAATAAAATACATTTTTATATATATATATATATATATATATATATATATATATATATATATATATATATATATATATATATATATATATAATATGCATTATTTTTATGGATGCACAGAAAGCACTGAATTAAACAACAGTCCTACATTAATAATAAAATCTCACTTTCACTGCACCATGTGGTTTGTTACTCGCTGTTTTTAGGGATAATATTTTACTTGTTTACTTTTGATCATAGTGTATTAATTCGACATTACAGATCTTACTTGCGCTCCCACCCTGTATCAGCGCGTCTACACTGCGCGTGAGGAGCAACGCAGCCTCGTTACTAATAGATCACTTCTGTTATAATAAACAACAGAATTTACACTGTGAGCACACAAATACAGCACATAATGACAATAAACCTTTTAAGCAGCGTGCACCAGTTTCCCCAACCCCTTACACACAGTGGAGCATTATGGATATAACCATAAGTTTGTGCTCGTGCAGCACTGTTTGATCTCCGCGGTGTTTAATATAAAATGCTCCTCTGCCTTAGAGGACTTTCTTCCTCAGTCACATGACGATTTCACCTCCGTCTGATGGTGACTGAGGTCATGTTGGGAATAAAAGGTAACGTCTACATAAACAGTAAAATGAAGAAAGTCATTGTCGTTGACTCTGGGTGTCTGCTAATGCTAGCGTGCGTATGACGTCGACTAGGAAGTAGCTTATACTTCCGGTTAGTAAAAAAACCCACTAATGATATATTTGAGATGATATTACCTTTGTAAAATCCACACACTAGACGGTAAAGCACACAGCGCATAGTGTAAGTGTACAGTACTTCATTTGGGACACAACGTTAGTATTTATCTCCGAAGTGTGTTTTCAGAACAGAAGTAACGTTATGAGTAAATCTCCCCCAACGCCGCACGCAGACCAACTAATCCATAATGAGATTCGTTGACAATGATTTTCATAATCGATTATTATTGATTTTATCGATTAGTTGTTGCAGCTCTAATGCATAGTGATCATAGAGGGATCATTCCCCAATATTTTCATTGTTTCAGTTTCATAAATGACTCATTGTCGGTAAGACAGGCTACACAACGCCCCTGACTGGGGTTGATTGAAACGGGTGATTGCTTTCGTCCCCGTGATTTAGTTCCTGAATTTATTTAATTATTGGCTACAGTGTGAGCGTGTTTGTTCTTAACTGCACCATAGTGCATCGCAGTGCATAGTTATCATAGAGGGATCATTCCCCAATTTTGTTATTGTTTAATTCTCATAATTGACTTGTTGTGGTAGGAGAGGCTACACAACGCACCCTGAAGGGGGGTGGTGATCAAAACGGGTGATTGTGTTTCGTCCCTGTGATTTAGTTTGTGGATTTCTTTAATTATTTGCAGAGATACGGCAAAGTGTATATTTTTCTCTCTTTCGTACTCAATTACCACCTGGCAAAGTGGTCACACATGGAAAACCACGTGGATAGTAATTACTGCTGGTTCCCATGTTTATGACATGTATTGAATGCCTGGCCCCTCTGGAACTAGAGGATGGCCATGAGAGATGTCCCGCTTGCCTGGGGGTTGACCACTTAAGAGAGGGATTGACTGGGATGGCATGCATGAACTGCAGCTCCATGAGCTTAGCAGCACGGACAGCCAGGCTGGCCCAGCTAGAGGGCAGGTTGGTCACTCAACCACGTCCTACACAGGCCATGTCTCCTAGCTCTCATAAGACTGATTCGCGGGGGACCCCTGGTAAGGGGAAACGCAGAAAGGTAGATCCCCTAGCCCAGAACGTAGACACCTTGGCTTCTGAGATTGCAGAGATTAAGTCTCTCCTCCTTAATCTGCAACCACCCAGCCTGCTAGTGGTCCCGCTGCAGCTGCACTGCAGTCTCCTCCCAGGGTGCTGCCTCCAATACTGTCATCAGCCTTTGAGACCCAGGAGGAGGATACACTCTCCACTAGGGCCATGGAGAGCCTAGTTATTGGGGGTGGTTATGATTAGGAGGGGGCAGGTGAGAGTTCATCTCATCCCAATTCGCAGGGGACGAGCCACAGTACACTGAAGGGCTCGGAGACCAGTCAGACATCGGTCAGGCCTGTGGTAAAAATGGCCTTGGCACGTCTGGGGTTAGATGCAGCACCTGTCCAGGTGACTTCTCAGAGGAAGACCTCTCACTCCGCAGCTCTCTGTGTCCCACCCTCAGCTCCATATATCGAGGAGCTGCAGAGGTGCTGGGAAGAACCCAGACGTTTCTCTCATCTACCGACAGACTGTAGAGCACTAGCTAATATTCAGGATGCATCCAACCATGGCCTTGACCGCATGCCCTATATTGAGCCGGCTGTTGCCGCTCTTGTGCTATCGCCTGATGAAGCACTTCGGCCTGATGCACGCTGCCCCCGGCCACAATGCCGGTTGACGGATGACTTCATTGTGAGAAGCTATGACACAGCAGCACGTATTGTGAATTCCATGTCCCAGAACCTGAGTGACGCCTCTTTGGAGGCATTCGTCAATATGACCCGGGAGTTGAGGAGTCTAATGTCTTCGTTAACCCTCGCCCAACGCCAAATATGGCTGGCCCAGTCTCCACTTTTGGAACCCTGCAGGAGAACCCTCCGCTCTCTTCCTGTTATTCCTGGGGAACTGTTCGGCCCGGCTGCACAGCAGGCTCAGTAGAAATGAAATGGAACGATGGTTACGTATGTAACCGCAGTTCTATGAATTTCGGATGACCGCCAGAGCTTGGCAGTCACTTGGAAGATTCACGAGAAGATTGCCAAGAGGTTACTTCCGGGGTGAACGTGCCTTTTGTACCGGGCCAAAAGGCACACGGCACCCAGGTCAAAGGTGATTTTGTTAATACAAACACTCGACCTGCACGTACACGTGATGGACATCCAGGTGCAAAGCACCGCCTCTGGCGGTCATCCGAAATTCATAGAACCGCGGTTACATATGTAACCATTGTTTAATTCAGTGCTTTTTTTTTTTTTGCATCTATAAAAAGTAATGCATAAAAATACATTAGAATTGATTGAGGTGGTTTTTTTTAATGTTGTTTTTAAAAATTGAGGTTCACACTCTGCTGAATAGTTTGACACCAAATTTGTGGCCAATAAATCTTAGGACTAGTGTGCTAAAAAAAAAGTTTTAGCATATTATGCAAATTAACAAAAAATCTAAGTGTGTGGTGCTAAATTTGTAGGACTCTCCTCTCTCTCTCTCTCTCTCTCTCTCTCTCTCTCTCTCTTGTGTATTATTTTTTTTATTTTTTTTATTTTTGGGGGGGGGGGGGTGTAAACACACACACGTATGTATGTGTGTGTGTGTGTGTGTGTGTGTGTGTGTGTGTGTGTGTGTGAATCCAGGGAATCCAGGCCTGGCTTTTAAATTTTGGATACAGTTCAAAAGTAATGACCATAAACATTCTTACAAATTTGACGTGATGGTGGCGCTAGAGCATTGTCAGCACTTGACCCAAATTTTGTCGGAATGTTCCTTAGATGCTCTCCAATCAGTGTGTCAAATTTCACAACTTTTTACCAGATGGTTCTATGGGTTGCCATAGACACCCTAGCCAGAAGAAGACAAAGATGAAGAATAAAAGCTGCAAGCAGCATTTACAGGGCATCGCACACACAATGGCAGCTAGGGGGCACCATCACAAGACTAATCTGGGACTCCTGAGACATACTGAGTTCACGTACAAAGTTATATAATGAGTCTTTATTGGTCACATATACAGTAGAGCACAGTGAAATTGTTTTCTTCGCATACCCCAGTCTGTCAGGAAGTTGGGGTCAGAGCACAGGGTCAGCCACGATACGACGCCCCTGGAGCAGAGAGGGTTAAGGGCCTTGCTCAAGGGCCCAACAGTGGCAGTTGGCAGTGCTGGGGCCTGAACCCCTGACCTTCCGATCAGTAACCCAGAGACTTAACCGCCAAGCCTCCACTGCCCCAGCATTTCACTACTAGGTGGCGCTGGAGCGAAACGTCTTGGGTACATTCAGGGTGTGGTCCTGAATATACTTAAGTTTGGTGCGGATATGCAAATGCATTACAGAGATATGACTTAGGATCCTGGTTTCTAAAATTAAAATTCCATTCGATAACTTTTGTGTGGCTTGGTCTGAAGATGTTATGAGCCAAATTTGGTGGAACTTTGACAAAATTAGTTGGAGTTGCAAAAAAACAGCTTTTAACAAAATTAAAGATGGCTGAAAATCTAATTAGGTGATGGGGTCGTAGGGTTCATTGAACTCTGCATGATCCAAGGAATCTAGGGACACATGGCACCCAAATTTTGACCTGTTGGTGGTGCTAGAACTTTGGGAGCTCGGGGCCCAGATTTAGTGTATTTGTAGCTGAATGTGTGCTGAAGATGTGTGCCAAACTTCACAACTTTTACCACACGGTTCTCTGGGCTGCCATAGACACTCTAGCTAGAATAATAATAAGCAAAATCCGTAGAATAACAATAGGGTGCCTGCACACCTTCGGTGCTTGGCCTCCTACGCACTTTTGGTGCTTGGCCCCTTAAAGCCTCTGGTATACTTGTTTTTTTTTTTTACGCGTACGCCAGTGTGTGCGCGCACAGTCGTACGCATAGCCTTTCAGAGTATGCTCTTTTTGTCATGTACGCATACACAGACAGTCGACGTATTATGACAAGTTGCACCACCCCTCCTGGCCTAGAGTCAGTCCAGAGCAGTAAAGCAGGTCTTTTGGTGTGAAGGACGACAACGAAGAAGAATCACAAGAACACAAAAAAAATGCTTGGCAAATCTCTCGCCCATTTAAAAATCCTTATGCTCCTTAAGGCTAGAATTCTACAAATGTGGGTACTTTCTAACCTGTACTCATTTCCGTCTCTTCCATTTATTCCGTTTTTTCTACGTTGAGAATCAACGACCCTGGGTCACTGTTGCCACAACTAAATGGAATAACTATATAGTGCAAAAGAATTAAATGCGCATGTGCAACCTGCACGTACAAAGTAGGCACGGTTCGAAAAATTGGGCAGCGCACGTACAATGTACGCATACTCTGCTGATGACGAAATTTGTGTCACACGTTCTGTATGCTGTTCCTAGCGTACACGTAAAAAGTGAAGCATACTTTCTACTTAATACAATCCCACTGGCTAACCCTATCAGACCTCTGTGGAACAACAGACCACACTTTGAGATGCACAGGCTTAACTAGATATTCCAGTAAAGGGTTCTAGCATTAAGTTGCTTATAATTAGTTAAAATAATGTATAAATTGAGTAGTACTGATATAGTTCATTTTCTTATCATATGCAATTGAATTATCTAGCTTTTTCTTGTCTTTTAGTTACCAACAAGACAAATAATTTAGACTTTTACTGCTAAATAGACCGAACTGTTTACAAGACAGATTATTTGTAGCAGAAGTGATGACCTCAATCATTCAAACCTACAGCTTCACAAGAGTACCTAATGATAACTCCCACTTTTAAGTCATATGTATATGAGTTTAGCTGCATGTATGCAGTGGCGACTGGTGCTGAAAATTTTGGGGAGGGCACAAACAAACTGAAAATCAAACCGTTAATAATGTGGGACTGAATGTAATTGTTAAATAGCCATTTAACAGGTCATAAAACAGCGCATCATCACTGCTTAGCTAAAAATGGAAAATTCAACTGTTAAAGCATGCAATATGATACCATGAATCAGTGAATTTGAGTTTAATGTGGGTTTATTATCAGTAATGAAGTAATCAAGGTAAATACTAAGAAAAAAAAAACCCACTGTAATGTTGCCTTCACAATGGCCAGTAGCACTACTTGAAAATAAACTTTGAACTTAACTTCTAATGGCAGTCCTGTAGCCTTCATCTAGCTTTTCAGCAATGCTAAGCTTCCCAAAAAACTGGAGCCTCATAGCATTGTCAAGATGGCTGCGGTTACTTTCATGCCGTTAGCATTTTTCAGAAAGATGTTTTAAGTACTCCCGTCCTTGTCCACAATGCTTCGGTGCAAGGACTTCAAACAAGGAAAACGATAAAATTCATGACGTGCATCACATCAGGATAGCCAAATCCATTTGCCATAAAGTGCTGGAGAAACCCTGGGTGTAAGCTCGTCCGCGATCACTTGACTGATGCTGAATTTGAAAGTTGGGTCAATCTGGTCCAAGCTCCTTTATCCTTTTTTTTTTTCTAAATTTGAAAGCCTTATGAATGATTAAAAAAAAATTTTTTTGGTAAAGATAAAACCGAATTTTCTTTCAATGTTGCACTTAATTCTACTTTATTAACAATCTCTTGCAGCACTGGTCAACTGACGCGCTGCTGAGTGGGAGAGTAGTTGAGAACGAATATTGATTCAATAACAACAAAAGTGGGAGTGTTTGGGGTGCAGTGAGCTGTGCCCCGAGGGCAATCTGAAGCAAGCCAATTCGAGAGCAGCCTCAAGTCACCTGCTTTTCAAAAGTTTAAGGACCTACATACACACTCATTTTGCCGGCGCCCTGCACACAGATATAAACAAAATACAATGTTGATTTGTTGATTAAAAAATAAATAAATAAATAAAATAAATTATGTAAAAAAAAAATAAAAAAAAAGTTAACATGACTACCAGGCGACTAGTACGACTAAGCAATTTTATTTAATGATTTTGCAATATATATTTAACTTATGTTTAAGATGTTTAAGTAGCCATCTTCTCTGGATAACTTTAAGGAGCGGCGCCCCCATATTGACCAGCCGCCACTGCATGTATGGATATTTTGTGAGGATAAACTTCTCTGGATGTGATGTTAACTTTATTATATTAACTTCTGACCGCATTAATTATTTTCTTGAAAAGGTATAATGAAAAATACAATGAAAAGTTCTCACTTTTAAAACATTAAAAGTTAATTGTGTAAAAATCAACTACTTTTTAGTGTTCTCCATGAATATCACTAGCAAAAATGTTAAATGTCTAATTTAATGATAAGAGGAAAGGCTGATTATGGTCTCTCGCTTCACTGTCAACAGATGACTAATCCTACTGTTCAGTTCATGAAAGATCTCGTATCACACTGTGGATTCATGACCATTACCAGTAAATGACAATGGGTTTTTTCTTTCTTTTTTTCCCCTCTTTCAGACACCCCTTATCATATACCTCTTTCATTTTGTGGTGGACTATGCAGAGATTGTATTTATGGTAAGTACTTTGAGCTTGCTAAAAAAATGCTGCTAGCATTTTCTTATATTCTTTTATATCATGCTTGAAATAAATAGATGGATAAACTCTAAACTATTGAAGTGCGGCAAGAAAAGCATCATACTTAGTACCATAGTTGAATTCAGGTCTGCCTTGAGGTTCCCAAACCTGGTCGTGGAATACCCAATGTTATGCACATTTTAGTGTTTTCCCTGCTCTAACACATCTACTTCAACTCAGGAAGGGTTCTTTATTAGCTGATTATTTGAAACGGGTGTTTTGGGACTAGGGAAAGCACTGAAATGTGCACGTCAGAAAGCACTCCATCACCATGGCTGGGAACCTCTGCTCTTACTGCTGCCTTATTGTTATCCAAAAATAATATTACAAGTAACCAAGCACTGCCTATAAAATACCATCATCAATAGCTATCTGTTCCTTTCTTCTTCTAACTTTGCATACAAACCAGACTTCTTTGTATGTCTTTGAGCTACCTGCATAACAGCTGGTGATTACAATTGGAGCTACAGGTAACCTCCAAAGCTGATGACTTCATTCTACTAATGTGGTGGGTTTACCCAGCATAACGTTGCTAACCCTAACCCAGCATAATGTGAACTCTTCATGGTAAACCACAAGGTTAGCTGGTTTCCCTTATACACACAACTTTGGATCTGGGTTATAATAAGTCTTTATTGATCACATATACACTACAGCACAGTGAAATTCTTTTCTTCACACCCCAGCATATCAGGAGCTGGGGACAGAGCCATGATACAGCGTCCCTGCCGAGAGGGTTAAGGGCCTTGCTCAAGGGCCCAACAGTGTCAGCTTGGCAGTGTTGGGGCTTGAACCCCTGACCTTATGATCAGTAACCAAGAGCCTTAACTGCCAAGCCACCACTGCCCCATGTCTAAGCTTTCTGGAAGCCTAGGATGAACACCAGCTACAGTCCCTTCTGAAAGTTTTGGAGTGGCAGGGCCAAGTTATTTGATTTTGCTATACACTTAAAACATTTGGGTTTATGATCAAAATATGAATAGATGATGAATCAGAATTTTGGCTTTCATTTCCTGTTATTTACATCTAGATGTATTAAACAACTTAAAACATGGCACCTTTTGTTTATACCCACCCATTTTTAAAGTTATTCAAATATTGGAACATGTGACTGGCAGGTGTTTCTTGTTGCCCAGGTATGCCCTGTTTGATTGTTTAAACAATAAATAGCTCTAAATGTGTATTCTTGGTTTTAGCTCTGGGTTTTGGCTATGAAGACTTCATTTTTTTTGCTTAAAAAGGATAAGCCTACATGAAGAAAAGAGAGCTGTCTATGGGAGAAAACCAGACATTGAGCAGGTCAGCCAACAACAGTAGTTGATGACAAACACTGTGAAAGCTGTGAAGAAAAACCCGAAAATAACAGTGAGTGACATCACCAACAACCTCCACAGGGTTCTCCAAGTTCTCACAATCCAGCATTCAAAGAAGATTTGAGAGCAGAAATATAGAGGCCATACCACATGATGCAAACCACTCATGAACAGTAAGAATCAGAAGGCTAGATTGGAATTTGCAAAGAAATACCAAGATGAGCCACAAAAGTTCTGGAACCAAGTGTGGAAAAAGGAGAAAGAAATTTGATCTATTGTCTCATTCATCTTTTGATCTCAAACCCAAATGTCTTCAGTGTATAGCAAAAACAAAAGCATTGGCATTGCTGTTCCAATACTTTTGGAGGTACGTGTCTTCTGTCATGGCATTGACCATCTCGGACAAACAGTTTTTGGTTAGGACTTTCTCTTTCAGTAACTGCGCAGTGGTGTCAGTGCCAACATGGCTGGTGAAATTAGATCTTCATTCCATGCAGAGAAAAAGATCAAAGTCCCTCTCAAAATCTGTCTATACAGGTGCATCTCAAAAAATTAGAATACCGTGGAAAAGTAAAAAATTTTCCCCATAATTTCATTTAGAAAGTGGAACCTTCATATATTTTAGATTCATTATACATAAAGTGAAATATTTCAAGCCTTTTTTGTTTTAATCTTGATGATTACGGTTTACAGGTCATGGAAATAAAAAATCTCAAGAATTTATAATACATAAAAGGCCTTCGACCTTCTGAAATGTATGTTAATTTACTAGGTCAGGGCTCCTTTTGCACGAATTACTGCATCAGTGCGGCGTGGCATGGAGGCGATCAGCCTGTGGCACTGCTGAGGTGTTCTGGAAGCCCAGCTTGCTTTGATAGCAGCCTTCAGCTTGTCTGTATTGTTGGGTCTCGTGTCTCTCATAGATTCTCTATGGGGTTAAGGTTAGGCGAGTCGGCTGGCCAATCACTCACAGTAATACCATGGTCAGCAAACCAGTTACTAGTAGTTTTGGCACTGTGGGCAGGAGCCATGTCCTGCTGGAAACGGAAATCAGCATCTCCATAAAGCTTGTCAGCAGACGGAAGCATGAAGTTCTCTAAAATCTCCTGGTAGACGCTGCATCGACTCTCGACTTGAGAAAACACAGTGGACCAACACCAGCAGATGACATGGCAACCCAAATCATCACTGACTGGAAACTTCATACTGGACTTCAAACAGCTTGGATTCTGTTCCTCTCCACTCTTCCTCCAGACTCCGGACCTTGATTTCCAAATGAAATGCAACATTTACTTTCATCTGAAAAGAGGACTTTGGACCACTGAGCAACGGGGTCCAGTTCCCCGACACTTGAAGCATGCCACTGGTGGATTTACTGGACAAAGTACTGTGTTCAATCCTGTGATGCCCAAGCATATCAGTGCAGATTCACTAATGGCATTCTGGTGAGGTCATATAGCATGGCATTTACTGTACAGACAATTTGCAAAACATTTTGCTGCCTGCATTGGGCAATCACTCCAATCTGTAGCTGTACACCTATAGATGTAGAGCTGATTAAAACCTCACCCCTGGCAGTGGGACACCCAGGCCAGGATGCAGAAAGGCTCTCCACCAAATTGGTTTTTGGATGGTGCTAAGCGTTCGGCACAATCCACAATGCCGAACATGTGCAATCAACACTTTGAAACCTATCCTACACACCAGCGCCAATCTCTAGGTTTGCAAGAAGCCCTAGAGAGTAGAGGAGAGGTTTCAGGATCGGAAACCAAAACAACTGAATGGGATGGCCATGTGACATCCCCAAACTGCTACAACCTGTCTCATCAGCTAGGCACCTACATGTTCTGGTGGACTCATAAACAGAGAGGAGTGGCACCCCGACCATGCTATCTGCTCCCATGAGTTTGGCTCCTTGGAACAGTGGGCAGATTGATGCATGTTATCGTAGTCCGGGAAATAATCCTGAATACTAGAACATTAGCACGAGGGCCTTGTGCACTCTCAAGTGGAAACATTTCCTGAAACTGCATGCTCCCATTGATTGGTTCTGATCCACTGCCCAATTTCTGAAGTGCTAGCCCTTTTTGCAGGGACTGCTGGACAGTGGCTAGTTCACGTTTACACTGGTAGTCTATATGCCGTCCATTTTGGCTCACCACGGCTGAGTTGACGACACCTCATAGGCTAATAGTGGGGTTTTTGAAAGTAGCTAGGCAACTTCATCCCTCACATTACCCACATGACTCGGGCAATAATTATCTGTCATGGTCCTAGGACGCAGCATACATCCCTGTCTAAGCAGAGATTTGCTCACTGGGTCAAAAGTCAAATGGACTAGAAGCCCAGACCTACCGTGATGTGCTGTTATAGCGCTGCAGCTACCTGGGCATCACCATGCACCTTCTCCAGATGCCACAAGGTTAAAATTGCCCCTCCCAATGTGAGTCCAGCAATCCTATCCAAGCGCCTTCCAGTCAGTTGTAGGGTGAGTTGATTTCTCATGACAGTTTGGTATAGGTTATTCAGGTGTTCAACACCAACACCACCTCTGGCAGTTAGGAGGGGTGAAATTTAATGGTAGTTAAGCATGTAACTGTGGATTTATGAACACCTGAAAGCCACCAGGGTTTCCTGTCGCTCAGAACCAGTGCTGACCCAGTGGGAACTTCACGAGAAGGTTTCCGCCTCAGACAGCAAATGACAGTGGTATTTTATAGGAAATGCTTTATCATACCATCACTACATAACTTTGTGTTGAGGGCTTGGTGGTTAGGCAGTGCTTATAGAGCTACTGTTACAAACATACAAACATGTGCTCAGTTTACACATCATGTATTGTATCAAAACTGTATAATGAGGTATTCAAGTCATTCTATGTGCAAAGTGCACCATGTTGTAACTGTTATAGATCCTGAAGAGGAAGTCTGAATTGTCCGAATTATGTGGTTATTGTGGTTGTTATACTTTTGTTACCAGATAGCAGATGGAATCACAGCAGTGGCTCTCTATCTGTCAGTGGAGAGCTACAACAAAAATGTGGTGAGTATAAAAAGGGTTTAATGGTATTAAAATAATAGCAATGAGAAATACTGTTGGTTAACATAAATAAACACGCATGAAATATTTATTTTTAAATATCTTAAACAATAGTCCTAATTAAAAGTAGATTAACACAAGCATGATCCATATCAGGAAAAAGGCTAATAGCTTTCTAAGGAATATTTAACAAAAACAAATTTGGCCTTTCAGGGAGCACAGTGGCTTAGTGGTTAGCAGGTTCGCCTCACACCTCCAGGGTCGGGGGTTCGATTCCCACCGTGGCCCTGTGTGTGTGGAGTTTGCATGTTCTCCCCTTGCTGTGGGGGTTTCCTCCGGGTACTCCGGTTTCCTCCACCTCCAAAGACATGCATGGTAGGCTGATTGGCGTGTCTAAAGTGTCTGTAGTGTATGAATGGGTGTGTGAGTGTGTGTGTGTGATTGTGCCCTGCGATGGATTGGCACCCTGTCCAGGGTGTACCCCGCCTTGTGCCCAATGCTCCCTGGGATAGACTCCAGGTTCCCCGTGACCCTGAAAAGGATAAGCGGTTTAGAAGATGGATGGAGACTAATTAATTATGTTAATTACTTTGGACTGTTCCACAATTTCACTGTGCATCTGTGGAAATGATTTGGGAAGAAAGGAGCCAACTCGTGCAAATGTCGGCGATGTTACCTGTAGTGTACAGACAGAGCAAAAATGAAGCGATGCTGAAAAAAGGAGAAAGTGGGAGGAAAGCAAAAAGTTTTTATCGACGCCTGTGAAGTGTTTTAATCAACAGATTTTTCCTTTGGTGTGAAGGCAAGTTGTAGTTCTGCAGGCGCTGACAGCTCTATTATTACAGCCAAAGAACAGCGAGGCTGGGACAGGCAGCAGGGTTCATTTTGTCTCTCTCTCTCTCTCTCTGTCTGTCTGTCCAAATGAAACTTTGAACTCTGCAGACATGATCATATGTGAGTTTAATATCACATGATTGTGTGCCATTCAGATGTGGATTCATGCTCAGTGCTCTTTCAAATAAATGTCTCTCTCTTTCAAATATGGTTTAAATATTACCACAATTTTGAAAAAAAGAAGAATCTTTTAATAAGCTGCTGTCCTACTGTACCATACAGCAACTTATTGTTTGTTTTTAGTTAGTGGTTGTAGTGAAATAGACTTTATTAATATAGGCCTAATATCAAGATTAATTTAATAATATTAATATTATAAAATAATTGTTATTATTATAGTAGTAGTAGTAGTAGTAGTAGTAGTGGTCTATTTTTGGGGGGTAAAATGATTAGATCTGGATTCATGTTGGTGTTAAAATCTAAAGTTTCAGTCCTGATTCAGGAGATGTACAGCTGAGTGGTGCAGATTGCATCCTGTCTTGATTGTTTTATGTTCTTTGTCACACTGTTCTTCTGTTTCTGTTTGCCTATTTTACAAATATGACTTCATATCTGTTCATTGCTACTTCAAATAAATGTTTAAATAGCATTTATGTTCTATATTGTGTTATATTTTTATGCTAGTAAGTAGTGTTAATAATTGGTCTAACCATCAATGAGCTGGTGTGTTATGATGTGGTGTGTTGTGGGCCGGGTGTGGGGGTCCGCTCAAGGCCAGAAAGTCCAGGGCCACTTTCTGGTCCCAGTTCAACCGTGATTATTGCTATTAATGTTAAATAATGTATGCTGAAAATTTAAATATTGATCTTAAAACACTGAAATGAGGGTCCCATTCCTACATTTTGTCTAGGTCCCCCCCCCAAATCACTAAATCCGCCCCTGTCTCTGAGCACTTGATACCTTGTATTTCTAGACACTCCTGGAAGGTTGCAGTTCAGAAATATGGTGGCACTGGTGGCTAATGGGTTCCTAGTAATCTCACATTTTATTTTTCTTAAGTCTGTTGCACCTTTTCTTCTCCACGTTTTAGCTACTCTATTAATAATAATAATAATAATAATAATAATAATAATGTGCATGAAAACATATGAATAAAATACAAAAACACAAACATACAATACATCAAATATACAGATGAAGGAATAAGAAAAATAAGTAAAAGCTATTCTAAACAGAAGTTTTAATCTGAGTTTTAAACTGGGAAATAGAATCCAACTGGCGGATATACAGTGATGGAGTGATCAACAGTGATCGAGTTCCATAATTGTGGCGCTGCACAACTAAAAGCTCTGGCACCAAAATAATTCAATTTTAAATTAGGAGCAGACAATAAGCGCGCAGAAGATGATCTTAAAGAACGTGGGGGGAATGTAAAAGTGAAGAAGGTCTAATAAATAAAGAGGAGCCAAATATGAAGAGCTTTATAAGTAAGCAACAAAATCTTATAATGGACACTATAACGAACAGGAAGCCGATGTAGTTGAATAGGAGTAGGTGTTATATGGTCAGAAATGCGTGAATGTGCAACAATAAAAACAATGTGCTGAGTTCTGAGTTAACTGTGGTTGGTGGAGCACAGCTTTGTTGGATCATTGAAATAAAAGCCAACAAATAATGAAGAAAGCTTGATCTGTATGAGAAATTGGACACCCTTCCAATGTAAAATCAGCTATATTTTGTGAAACTTCAGTATCTGACCAGCAGTAGTTGGTAAATTGTCAATATCAAATATCATATAATGCGTTTCAGTTTTGAAATGTGCGGATCCTGTGTTTCCAGCAACATTGTTTACATTCATCAGTTCAATGAGACAGTGACTTAGCAGCTTTCTCTAATGGCACATCACAATGAGTGTCCACTGTGAAGTGTTTAAGACAGAACATTTTCAGAAGACATATTCTGAGCGTTGCTTTGTCCCTCTCTTCAAAATATAATTGAGTCTTTCATAGCTTTCCAGTCCAGATAGCAAAAGATGATCTGTAAATACTGTATACATTGTCCATTGTGCTGAATTCTTATTATTATTCAGTTCTTCCTATTGTTCAGTTAGTAAACATAATAGCACTTTTACATGCTAACATGGCTAACATTTATTAGCAATGTTTACCTTTGTCACATATGGGTTATCATGGAAAAAAAATAGATAGCCTGACATGAGTTGTCAAAGAAAACCACACATAATAATTTAATGTATCTGTCCAATATCATGGGTAGTATCCAGTTTCAGCTGAAGACACCCTGTTGGCAATGGCACAAGCTGTTTTACATTGAACTGAGTGCACCGACGCTGAACTGAGTGCACCGACGCTGAACTGAGTGCACTGACTGTGAACTGTGTTGAACTGAGTGCACTGACTGTGAACTGTGTTGAACTGTGTGCACTGACGGTGAACTGTGTGCACCGACGCTGAACTGTGTGCACCGACGGTGAACTGAGTGGGCGCCAATTTTCTCTCTAGACTTGTCAGTTTTGGTTATTTTTAACAAGCTGGTGTTTATTGCCAAAGGTCTGAGGCAACTTTACTCAAGTCTGTGTGAGCTAAAATTAGACACAATATTTGCTTGATTATTGTTTCTGTTAATATGTATCTTCTTACCTGCATAATTGTCTATGTATGAGAGTATACAATTTGAAGCCTTTTTCCAGCTTGCTAGTTGCAGCTTTGCACGTATTCTTACATATCTGATGAATATCATTCAAGCTCAGGAGCTCTTGCAGATGCCATCGCGAGTGTAGTGGAAGGAACGGAGGAACAGTACTAAAAAGAACTGTGTTTATTTTTAAATAAACATCTTTGGACTTTGTGCTATTTCCAAATTTGTTATAGTTCAGAAAACAGAAGTATGCTTTGGAGGCAGACAGGTATCCACATGACTGTCTGGAGCTCATGCGCTCACCCAAAGAGATGTTCTACATTCCTCTCAAAGTGGCTATGTTGTGAGTCTTGACTTTTCTTATTTGTGTTTACCAGTATACCAGACTGGAGAG
>NC_071266.1:1180000-1247500 GCF_023375685.1 Ictalurus furcatus
AGCAGACATTTATGAGCCAGACTGGTTTGGAAAGGAGGAAATGGACATCATCACTGAGGTGTGTAAACATGTGACCATCAAGCTTTAGAGAAATTAATTGTGTTTATGTTGGTTATGTGGGAGGCAAATGGTAAAATTCGAAGCGATACAATCAAATTAAGAATTTCAGCAAAACTATTAATGTTAAGTTTTAGCCTTGTCATAAACCCTTTCTTTGTCTTGATTGTACTCTCCCCTTGAAGGAGATGATAGAGAAAGAGATGGATGATAATCTGCAGGAAAATATCTCAGACTGTAGGTACTTAATGTAGTGTAGCTGCTATTTTAGCATTAGAGCAAACACTGTAATAAACTATATGGCCACAATTATATGGACAATTGACCTTCACACTCATATGTCTTCTCCAAACCGCTGCAACAAAGGTGGAAGCACACAATTGTCTGTAAAGTGTTTGTATGCTGTTGCATAAAGATATTTCTTCATTGGAACTAAGGGGCCTAGCCCAAACCTGTTCCACCATTACAATGCCCCGTTTACAAGGCTAGATCCATAAAGACATGGTTTGCCAAGGCTGGTGTGGAAGAACTCGAGTGGCCTGCAAAGAGTCCTGACCTCAACCCCACTGTGCACTTTTGGAATGAATTGGAATGCTGACTGTGTGGCAGACCTTCACACTGATATCAGTCCCCGACCCCCCCCCCCCCCCCCCCCAAAAAAAAATGCTCCTTTGGATGATTGAGCACGAATCCCGACAGCCACGCTCCAAAATCTAGTAGAAAGCCTTCCCAGAAGAGTGGAGTTTATTATAATAGGGAAGGACAGACTAAATCTGGACTAGGATGTTGAACAAGCATATATAAGTGTAATTTTCAGGTGTCCACATACTTTTGGCCATATATTGTATATCTCTCTCTCTCTCTCTCTCTTGGTATTATGGTGTTGGCATTTAGTGTTCTGTAATTTGTATACAGTTCATAATCTACAGGGTGTCGCAAAAGTCTTCAAACATATGGGGAAATTAAAACTTTTTTAGCAAAATACAAATTTGTTTACAAAGCATCCTCTGCATGATTACCATTTCTTTGTAAACACGTATGTAGTCATCTCTCCCAAGTGTGGCAACAGAGGTGTGTGTGTGTGTGTGTGTGTGTGTGTGTGTGTGTGTGTGTGTGTGTGTGTGATGTGATGTGATGTGATGTGCTTGTCATGTTTCCTGTTATAGTCCATTGCAATATTGTGACAGCTTCCTGATCCATTCATGAGTTGGATCTGTAATTTTTGTGAAAGACATTCTAAAATCTATCTGGAAAAAAATGTGTGTGTGTGTGTGTGTGTGTGTGTATACATTTTTTATATATATATATATATATATATATATATATATATATATATATATATATATATATATATATATATATATATAATATATATAAATATATAAAGTATGAAACATTTTGCTGAAAAGTGTTCATTTCTGCCATGTATGGAGACCTGGGGCAGCCTGTATATTGGTTGGTACAGGGGTCTGTTAAATCTGGGTGTTATATGGGTGTGGGAATTGGAGTGTATGCTCTGATCACTTTTGTTTTGCAGGATACAGATGTTCTGTGGGGAGATTTCCATCAGAAGCTTGTGGACAGTGCACTCATCTCAGTGGATGCCTACATGGCTCAATTTCCTGAAATTAAGGTTGTCTTTGTCACTAATTAGTGGAATGTGTTTGCTCTACAAAATATCACTACAATATGAGATGAGATGATGAGCAAGTAGTGTAATTTTAAATATGTTACAAGACAGGTATATTAATCATGCATTTCAGATGTTAGCTAACTAATTAGTAGGTGCGTTAAATTTACCAAACACTTACACAATTTGCATTTACATTTACAGTTAAATTTATAGCATTTGGCAGATGCTCTTATGCAGAGCTACTTACAGAAGTGCTTTGAAGTCTCTGTCAATAAATGCATCCTGATACACTGGTTCACTAGGTCACAGTGTAGCGTCAGTCTAAAACTCTGTTGGGGAGGTAATATGGTAAGAAAGGCACACAGACAACACAATTTGTGTGTGTGTGTGTGTGTGTGTGTATGTGTGCGCTAACTTAAGTACTTCAGGAAGAGGTCAGTCTTTAGACGTTGTTTGAAGACTGCCAGTGACTCAGCTATTCGGACAACTAATTATGAAAGTTTACCACTTATCAGTCAGAGTTTGATATCAAAAAGGGAGATAAGGTACCAGAATGACCAGATGTTTAAAAAAAAAAAAAAAAAAAAAGATCTAACCATTGGAGTGTTGCCCTGTCCAAGTCTTTTTCTTTCCTCTCTTGCTTTTGTGGTCCACTTTAATGTTCATAATCTAAAGCCATTCTGATAACCAAGTAGGCTGGATGGCTGCTGCACAGAAAGTATTAACTTGAAAAAGTGATCTAATTAGACTGATCATTAGTGATTTCACCTGTTGAAATTTTATCCTAATTTTTTGTTCGATATAATGCATAATGTAAAGTTATAATGCATATCTAAAATATGATGGGGTCATCACAGCTGGCTCACTTAACAGGGTTTTACCCCCTGTGACTTTTGTGAACTGGTTGGTACAACATTTGCTCCACTCTCTCACTTTCAGCATTCCCCTGCATGGAGGCCTTGCGGCTTCTTCTGGTTTTCGAATTGCACCCTTCCTTCCTGGTGTTTCACCTATTTAAGCCCATCACAAATGTCCACCCAACGCAACTAAAAACCATACAGGCTTGTTCAATGCCACTGGTTCCATATGGATTTCTCATGTTACACCTAACCACAAAAACCTACCTACCTAAAACGACGAGACCCGTATAAGCCTCACCCAGTGATTAAGGCTGTAGCAAGCCCCACTGGCACCGTTAATGCATGCTCAGTGCCATTGATTCTGTATGGACTTCTCCTAACACCACACAAACATATCTACACATCACAAACGGGCACCCTTCCTCACCGATGTTTCATTTATTTGAACCCATGACACCTGAGAAGGGCTGGACAGCAGAACCAGCATCCTAGAACTGCCTCCTCCACTGCACCAGTCACTTCCCTGTTCAGCTCTGCCCTGCCAGTTTGATTTTGCCCCCCCCCCCCCCCCCCCACCTTTAGACACAACCACGGGGATGCAGTGTCCGCCTGCTTACTGATGACCAACTTCTTCCTAGCTGGACCTTTTAATACTTCTTTCTTACTTCTAAGGCGTCCAGAGTGATTACCCTGGAAAACCCCTGCAGCCAACCTCAACTGGGAGATTCCAGGTCTTCCAACCCCTCTTCTGACTCTTGAAGGTTTGAGATTTGTATTTCCTGGGCTTTTGCTTATATGCCTCTTCCGTCCTCTCTTCCCAGGGCACTGGGAATTAACTCAATTAAAATCACTTGCTTCATCCCTTTCAACCAGAGCAGGATGTCTTTTCAGACATTAGTGACCACAGTTTCTTCTGAGAATTTAAGCTGCCTTCTGATGTCCACCCACATTTCCCAGTCACTCACTCTGGCCAGGACCCATGTGCCCCCTAGCTCCTTAACTGCTTTATTGCCTGGTCTTAGACAATGAATGAAGCATGGACCGTGCACTTGATGTTTTTGTTTGTTCCTGTTCTTTGCTTGTTCTAACCCAAAATGCAGTTGGGCCAGTTCCTTGTCATACTTCCACTTCCCATCCGTCGGGTATATTACATTCCCATCTGTAAGCTTGTATGGGAGGAAGAGGCTGGCTGCTCCAGGCTGGCTGGCAAACACTGACGTCCTTGGAGTCACAGCTTCATGACCCGATGTTCTTTAGCCGCCTTGTACTCTTCTACCAGAGTTGTCCTTGGTGGCACACATACAACAGCGAAAATGTCAGAGAGAAGCGAGGCTAATTTCCATCTTTTGCCGAAAAAGAAATTTAAAATCAACAGTGTGGAATTACTTTGGGTATCCCAAAAACGAAAGGGGCGTTGTCCTCGGGGATGGATATCCAGTTTGCAAAAAAAAAAAAAAAGAAAAACAGCCCGCCATGCAGATCAAGGGATATGTCCCACTTATAACTTTAATCCCTAACAAAAAAAGGTGTGAAAGTTTAAATGGCAATCATAAAATGTGCCATCAAAATAATTTTTCACTTCCAGTCTTCTGGCTACATCTGTGTTGTCTGTCCATTCAGTAACCTCTGACTTACACACACACTAGCCATCCAAGCTGCAAATTTAATATATGTGAAAAATTGGAATATCGTGTAAAACATTTGCGAATAAAGCACCGTTTCCATCCCATGTGTTCAAGAGAACAAAATAGTCACTTCCAGGGAAACGGCCGCAAAGTATAAACACAAATGGAAGTTGTTGCAACCGGGGAAGCCACTGTGGCTCATGTTATCTCATCCCACTGTGGCCTCATGTTATCTGCTGTGGCTCAGGTGGTAGAGTGGGGTGTCCGCTAATCGTAGGGTTGGGGGTTTGATTCCCGGCCCACATGACTCCACATGCTGAAGTGTCCTTGGGCAAGACACTGAACCCCACATTGCTTCCGATGGCAAGCTAGTGCCTTGCATGGCAGCTCTGCTATCTATCTCTATATATATATATATATATATATATATATATATATATATATATATATATATATATATATATATATATATATATATAAAATATGAGAAACAGTGTAAAGTGCTTTGTAGAACTGCTAAGGTTAAAAAAACGCTATACAAGTGCAGATCATTTACCATTTGTAATCGGAGGTGGATGCCTGATGTTTGGGGAAAAGAATCATTTGAGACTGTTCTGGGTGGTAATTATAGCAAATAATTTTGATGACCGTCAGCTCAGACATTTCAGAATGACAAACATTTTAGATGCTGTGCAATGAAATTGGTCTGCTGATTAGTCCGGGTATGCTGACTCACCGCACCAAAGTTCCCACAGAAAAATGCATTGCCTTTGCACTGTACAAGTTGGCCACATGTGCTGAATATCCCGTCACATCAGCCTATCATTCAATCACATCTGATGTTTCTATCCAGCATTTTTTTCTTAATGGATATCCCAAAATTAGCTTAAGAATACGTAGATGGCTTCTGACCCCGATCTGTGTGTGTGTGTGTGTGTGTGTGTGTGTGTGTGAGAGAGTTTAAGGTACACACAGGAGCAGTCTGGCTGTGCTGTTGTGCACCTACATTATACAGTATGTTAATAATCATAGGACTTTATTTTAAAAGCTGACACAGCTAATGTTATTTTTCATTTAATATGCTGTGCAAACATGTAAAGAATAAATTAATATTAAGTGACTTACATTTTAGACTCAAAAGTTCTATTTCACCAACGAAAATAGTTCCAAACAAAGCCACAGCAGGTCCTGCTCCTTTTTTCTTCTAATTTCTTTTGTTCAATTATTGAACTATTCAATTATAATTCAATTGAAGTATTCAATTATATTGTTCTTATTTATTTTATTTATTTTCAAAAGGGAGACTTCTTTACATATACTTTCATTTTCAAGTTTCAATTATAATAAAGCATTTGTTCAATAATAAAAAAAAACACCCATCTGTTTTCATTCCTTTAAGTGTCATTGTAACTAATAATAATAATAATAATAATAATAATATTATAACCGATTATTTTCTGAGATGGTTATCGTACCGTGAAAATCTCATACCGTAGCAACCCTACCGTATAATCTATATGCCAGAATTCTGAATCATCTGGAAGAAGCTGGTCTTCTGTACACTGGGTCAGAAATAATTCTCTTTGCTAGTCTTAAAACAGACTGCTCCTAAATCAACTGAAGAGATGGGTGTTGCTGTCAAGTTTATCTATTCTTCAGCTGGGATGTCGAATTAGCAATCCAAGATATAATTCCATTAATACTCTCCAATATACAGTCAATCAGGTTCATAAGTATTTGCTCATTTACTTTTTGAGCCTGTGAAAATGAAGGGATTATGTTAAAAAAAAAAAAAGACAGTAACTCCTGAATGTTTAATGCAATATTTTTGTTAAACCACTCCTGAAGGTCTTCACTGCAATCACATCCTAATTACCTCCACAATGGATTTGAAATTAAGCATACACAGGCAAGATTCCGAAAATAGTGTTACTGTCCAAATATTTATGTACCCGACTGTAGCGTTATTAAACATAATCATGAGCTCCAAAAATCTCCAGTCATTACAGTAAGTATAATCTTGGCTGCAGTCTGGAACACAGATTCTCACCACAAAAACCTTGAAATATTATAATATTATTCTTATAAGAGGAAACTGGGGATATGCTTTCATTATATATAAACAGAGGCATGTGATAATCTATTCCTTTTTGGATCTCCTCTGTCTTAACAGTCAATTAGAATGATTGACACTCCATTTTATGAACCTAAGCCTGAATTTTTTTTGCCACAATTTGTCGCCACAGGCACGCATCGCTAAACGTGAAAGGAAGCTGGTGGATTTTGATAGTGCCAGACATCACTTTGCCTCAGTACAGAAAAGTAAGAAGAAGGATGAGGCCAAGATTGCCAAGGTACCCTAGCATGCTATGTGTGAGGCTAGAGTGCATATACAGTATAATATACTAATATATCCAATTAATCTAAATAATCTTGTAACTCTGTGTGTGTGATCTCAAATTTAAATTCTGGAAATGTGTGTTAACAAAAGTGCTTGGCTTGCTTGCTGTCTGTCTTTCTTTCACTCTCTGAATGTCCAAGGCTTGGTCCTGATGTCGAAATCTGCTCCAGGGTGGGCTCAGGGAATAATCTCAGCACGTCAGATTGCACAAACTAACCTTACCAGATGCCAGGTGATAGACCTAACACCTCATTAACTCCCAGTTAATGCCCCAACTTCCACTTGCCTGACTCACAGTTCTGGCATAGACTAAACTGCATCTATCCTAAATCTACCGCAGGATGTACAGTAACTGTTCTAAAAATGACACAGTTAATGTGATGTCTTACTTCACCTAAATGTTATGATGGGACTGTAACTGCAGTAATATGTGTGTGTGTTTCCTCAGGCTGAGGAAGAGTTGGGAAAAGCCCAAAAGGTGTTTGAAGAAATCAATTATGACCTTCAAGAAGAGCTCCCATCTTTGTGGAACAGGTGTCACCTCATTTCTCCCTCTAACATTCTGCTCCTTTATTTGTGTTCTTTCTAAATACTCTTTTTCTAGCCTATGACTCAGAAATCTAAATTTTCCATATTTAGGTGCATATTATTTTTTTATAATGCACTCATAGAATTTAAGGAGTAGGAAAACAGCATTTGAAAGCAATGATAAACAGGTGCTTGCTATGTGGAAGCCTTAGTTTATACCAGGTCCTGTGAATGCTGATTGGTTGGCAGGGAGTCATGTCTGGCTGCATACCTGGAAAGGTTTCTCTTCCAAGGGTTTTATCAAGAGTTTCAGAGTAATATTGTTCAAACTAAACGTTCAAGTGTAAACAAGAAAACATTAAACAACAAAGTGTAAGCAGTAAAATCACAGCTCACAACAGAAACTGACATTCTAAATACATGAGTTTATTATGAGTCACACTGTGAGTTTCTTAGGCCGGTGTGTTTAATAAGCTTTCTCCTCTATGATAAAACTCCAGCACTGGGCAGCACAAGGGAGTAGGTCAGGTTTTGTCCCCTCCGTTTCTTGTTTGCTTCACATACAGCAATATGATCACATTGTTGTGTAATGGATTTATGTACACAAAACTACAGTCAGGATATTGTGCAAAGTGTGAATATAAAGTACAAGGCTTTATATTGACTGTGTTTAGCTTAATCCTTCTTCTAACAGACTTCTAGTAAAGAATGTAGTTGATACAAACCAGAGCAACTCAATAAAAAATATAGCATTGGTTATTCCACTATTGATAGATTATGCAGCCACTAGCATTGCCAGGCCACAACTCTAGGGTCCCTGGTGTAGTCCTGAGCTTGGGTTGTTGTCTATATGGGGTTTTGTTTGTTCTCCCCATGTCCAAGTGCATTTCCTCCAGCTTCTCTGTGCAGCCCCTATGCATGCATAGTGCCTTGTGATGGCCTGAGGCTCACCCTGCTTCGTGCCCACTGTTCTCAGGATACATTTTGGATCCACTGCGACCCTGAACAGGATACAGAAAATGAATTAATGAGAAGTAATTTTTATAATAAAACCCAATATGTACAGAAATGACAAGACTAATAACAATAAATAAGAACCAATTTGTACCAATGAAAACATTAGTCACTTCAAGAAATGCATGCATTTCCTTAAAACATGATCATATGAGAACTCCAGTGGTAAGAGATAGGAAAGTGTATAATGTAAATGTGCAGTAATATTCAACCTGATGTTAATATAGTGTATCGTAAATCATAAATTAAAGGTTTAAATTTAAAGTGACTCTTCAGTGAGCATGGACATGTCATTTGGGGAAAACATTTGCTGCTTTCCCTGTCCTTGTATGCCATTCTTCGTTTCCTTTCAGTACCCTTCGGGGGAAAGTACAGGTAGGGAAGCAGTGAAAGGCAAAAAGGTGCAATTAAAATATAAACGAGAAGCTATTACTTGTGTGTCTCTTTTTGTTTACATGTAACTCAGTTTCAGTTTCTCTCTTTACTCCTCAGCCGTGTTGGTTTCTATGTGACCACCTTTCAGAGTATAGCCAGGCTGGAGGAGGAGTTCCACAGAGAGCTGGGCAAAGTGAGAGCTCTGCTAACAATCACCCTATTTATATTAACACACTTGCTGTAGATAAAAAGATAAATAAATAGATGCATCTGTTATCTCAAAGGGGAAATTTGGGGATTAGCTCTGTCATTCCTTAGCATAAATCTCTCTTTCATTCTCAGCTGAACCACAATCTATGTGATAGTATGACCAAACTTGTGGAGCAGCGACAGACTGAGTGAGTGTTTATTGTGCTTTGAGCTTTGTCCTATTAGATCTGGTCTGTCCCTTTGTCTACTAGATCTAGCATGTCAAAACTGACTGTAAGCCCCAATACTTTGTGTATACTAAAACAAATTCCACATTCCTCACAGAAATGCTACTAGCAAAACTACTGAGAAGAGGTAATTAGACTTTTGCTATGTTGTGTGTGTGTGTGTGTGTGTGTGTGTGTGTGTGTGTGTGTGTGTGTGTGTGGTTAAGACATAATATGGTTCAAAGTAGCACTAACACCAACATGTTTAGGCAAAACCTATTCTACACCTGTCATCTTGTCCTCTGTGTGATTTTTGCATGAGATTTTCAGGAAATTTTTTTATAGCTTCACTGATTCTTTTTACCTTCCTGCAGTGAAGTAGCAGCCAACCACAATGTCACAGCAGAGTCTGGGTCTGACATAACTAAACCAGCATCTAAGGTACTGTTCTATTGACATTCATTTGTAAACTAAAAGAGAGAGAGCCGGATAGAGGGGTAGAAAGAGTGAGAATAATGAGATAAAGAGAATAAGGCACCTGTAAAAAATTCTTCCTGGAGTCCATAATTGATCTCGTCAGACACCTTTTTAAGTGCCTTTCTCTGACAGTACACACAAATATATTACTGCAGTTACAACTGCAACCAATCTGCAATATATGCATGAACTAAGGCATCAGACCAGTGTGGTATTTTAGAACAGTTCATGTGCATTCTGCAGTAGCTTCATGAATGATACAGTTTAGTATGTCAAGATGGAGTTGGGACATTAACGTAAAGATCAGAGACTGTCTGTCACCAGGCATCTGGTGAGATTAGTTTGAGCAATTTGATGTGATTTGTTTCCCTGATCTCAGCCTGGAGAAGAGAGCTAAGAGAAAAGTAGAATTGCAGGTGGTTAGGTGTGTTCTGTGGCTTCACAAGCAGATACGGGATGTGTTGTGTGTGTGTGTGTGTGTGTGTGTGTGTGTGTGTGTGTGTGTGTGTGTGATGCTGAATGCAACAGGAATTAAAAGGAATTCTACAAATACATACACTACACAGAGCAAAACACAGACATGCACACAGGGTGTTTTAGTTTAAACAGAAATATTAAAAATTCTTGGTTTATGGCATTAAGCTAGAGCCCCAATTCCAAAAAAGTTGGGACAGTATGGAAAATGCTAATAAAAACAAAGAGGAGTGATTTGTAAATGTACTTTGACTTGTATTTAAACAAACAAACAAACAAAAAAACGTATAAAGACAAGGTATTTGATTTTTTACATAATCAGCGGCATTGTTTTTTGAAGGTACATTTATTTTGAAACTGATGCATGCAAGACGTTCCAAAAAAGTTGGGACGGAGGCAATTTAGGACTAATAGCGATGTGATGTGAAATAGGTGAGGCGATCGTCGAATCATAGTATATAAGGAGCCTCTAAAAAAGGCCTAGTCCTTCAAGAGTAAGGACGGGTCGAGGTTAGCTGATCTGCCAACAGATGTGTCAGAGAATAATCCAACACTTTAAGAACAACATTCCCCAAAGACAAATCGGTAGGATTTTGGGAATTACACCTTCTACACTGCACAATACAATTAAAATATTCAAGGATTCTGGTCGAATCTCGGTGTGTAAAGGGCGAGGCCGAAAACCACTTCTGAATGTGCATGATCTCCAATCCCTCAGACGTCACTGTCTTAAAAACCAGTAGCACAGTGGAGTCGTGTTTTGTGGTCCAACTAGTCAACATTTTAAATAGTTTCTGGACAAAACAGCCGTCGTGTTCTCCGGGCCAAAGATGAAAAAGGTCCATCCAAGCTGTTATCAGCGTCAGGTCCAAAAGCCAGCGTCTGTCATGCTATGGGGGTGTCAGTGCCCATGGCATGGGTAACGTGCACATCTGTGAGGTCATCATTAATGCAGAAAGGCCTGTATAGTTGTGCAGCTGAAGAAATGGGGGAAAATTCTGCTTGCTAAATTTAAGCAATTGGTGTCTTCAGCACCCAAACGCTTAATAAGTGTTATTAAAAGAAAAGGTGACGTTACACAGTGGTAAACAGTCAACTGTCCCAACTTTTTTGGAGTGTCTTGCAGTCATTAGATTTGAAATGAGTGTATATTTTGAAAAATAAATTACATTCACAAAGTAAAACATCAAATAATGTGTTTTCAATATAGTGCAGGGTGAATTGAATTTTCAGATGACTCTTTTGTTTGTTTTTTTTTGCATTTTCCATACTGTCCCAACTTTTTCGGAATTGGGGTTGTACAATGTTATTTGTAAATCTGTCATCTTTACTACCTGCATGTGTATATTTTGTGTGTGTGTGTGTGGAAGCTGAGCTGAGACTGGGGCGACTGGTCCCCCAGCCCACCATATCTTCTTCAGCTGATGCGGTCCAACAGGACAACGTACGGTCCCTTCTGAAAGTATTGACACAGCAAGGCCAATTCTATTGTTTTCACTGTATGAGATGAAAGATCAGAATTTCAGCATTCATTTCCTGATATTTACATCTAGATGTGTTAAACAACTTAAAACATGGAACCTTTGGAGGCAGACCACCCAATTTTTAGGTGAGCAAAAGTATAGGAACAGATAGTCAAAGTAAATAACACTTAATATTTGGCTACTCATCCCTTGCTTGCAATAACTGCATGAAGCCAGTGACCCAGTGACATCACCAACCTGTTGCATTTTTCTTTTGTGTTGCTTTTCCAGGCTTATGCTGCAGTTTCTTTCAGTTGTTGTTAGGTTTGGGGCGTTTCTCCATTCAGTCTCTTCTTCAGAAGGTGGAACTTCTGAGACTTCTGAAAAGGTCTGGTGATTGGTTTGGTCAGTCTAAAACCTTCCCCATTTCCCCCTGATGAACTCCTTTGTTGGGTTGGCAGTTCTTTTGGCTCATTGTCTTGCTGCATGATGAAGTTCTTCCCAATTATATTTGATGCATTTCTTTGTAAATTGTAAGACATTCTTTCTGTAGACTTAAGAATTCATTCTTCCAAGCTATGACACTTCTTCCACCGTGCTTGACTGATGTGCTTCTGTGTTTTGGATCATGACTTTGGCCTTTCTATCACTTTGATAGAGGTTCCAGAATTTTTGTGGCTCATGGTTTTTATTTCTTTGCAAATTCCAATCTGGCCTTCTGATTCTTACTGCTCATGAGTGGTTTTCATCTTGTGGTATGGCCTTTATATTTCTGCACTTTCTGGATTGTGATACCTTCACCCCTGCCTTGTGAAGGTTTTTGGTGATGTTGAACAACTAACTGTTGTTTTGGGCTCTTATAACCGTTGTTTGCACAGCTCTTATAATGTTTCTGTCATCAACTGATGATGTTCTCCTTGGCTGACCTGTCCCATGCGTGGCCGTTAGTACACCAGTGGTTTCTTTCTTTTTCAGGACATTCCAAATTGTTCTATTGGCTATGCCCAATGCATGTGCAATGGCTCTGATTGATATTCCCTCTTTTCTCAGCTTCAAAATGGCTTGCTTTTCTCCCATAGACAGTTTTCCGGTCTTCATGTTGGTTTATCCATTTCAACAACAAATACAGTCTTCACAGGTGAAACCTAGAGGTCAAACCAAGAGTAGACATTCAGAGATAATAATTTCCTGAACAATAAACTTTACTGGGCACACATGGGCAGCAAGAAACACCTATCAGTCACGTGTTCAAATATTTTTGTTGTTTAATATATCTATAAATTCATCTTTTGATCTCAAACCCAAATGTCTTCAGTGTATAGTGAAAACAATAGAATTGGCCTTGCTGTTTAGGGGGGGCACTTTAGGCGGGGCACTGTAACCAACCTTTTTGAAGATACACTGGTCCCTGAATAAAGATTTACTGACCTGTCACAGGTCAGCAGTGCCTCTCACTTTGTCTTTCTCTCTCTCTCTCTTGCGCTCTCTCTCTATTCAAACCTTCACCTGATCATTCTTGTAGCCATTTTTCTTATCCATTCATGAGTTCACAATATGTCCCTCACACCATTATTTTAAAAATCCTGCCACTCCTACGTTTTTTCTATACAAAGTACTGCAAAGCTGTCCATTCTCTGTCTGTTTTCCAATGTTGGTTTTTAGCTTGTAGGGAAGCAGGGATTTTGCCAGTAGGATCTTTCAAACCAGTGTTTCCAATAAATATGGGCGATTCTCACAGTGCTCAGAACAGTTCCATAAACCTATCCCTTTAAAGGTACTGTGTGGATTTTTACGTGTGCATGTGACAGTTTGATGGCCCTACAGTGGGCAGTCTGATGGATATGGACCTGGAGGCCGTGCAGGCCATAAGTGCTCCACCACCTGCTCGGTGGGTTAAGACAAAGATCAAAGACAAAGACTGAGAGAGGTCAGATGTATAAGATGTGCCTAAGATCTGTACATGGTAATGGTAATGTTTATCCTGATGTGAGGATTTAGAGTAGCAAAATATCCAGAAAAATGGCTGAGACACCAAGAACAACACTAGTTATGCAAGTAGCAGTGGTTTGCATGAACATCAGATAACCTCCAGGGTCAGTGTTTAACACATTTTTGCCAAGTAATCACTGAGTCGGTATTGGTTTTGACTGGTTCTGTTCATAGAATTGGTTACATACATGCTAACTAGCATTCTATGTCGAACCTCCTAACCTGACTGGAAGGGTGCTCAGATATCACTACCACACTGCTCATACAGCCGTGAGCTGAGCACACAAGCTAGTCATCCAGGTATGGTAGTATCCTCATTCCTCTGGACACCCTATGTCTTGGCTTAAGTGTCCCACTGCAAGAAGTGCAGTTCCGCAGCACAGATGGTTCAATTGCTGCAGACTGGAGTGACCAATCGAGTGCAAAATTGCTAGAAAGTTGCCTGGATGTGCCAAGCCTGTAGCAATATCATAATATCATAAGAGCCTGTCAGAATGTTATCATTATGCCTGCACTTGGCGCTTGGGCAGTATACACTCTGGTGCATTGTCACGCTCAGAGGCGAACCGAGATTATGTGGGTTCTGACAGATTTATGTTTTTATGATGTCTTCATGTTACCCAGAGATGATGATGTGACCCTTTACATCTGTGGAGGAATCACAGTAGATGCATGTTTCTAAGAATTCATTTATTTTTTTTTGAAAATAATCATAACGTAGAAAAATGAATAAAGTAAGGGGCTACCCAACAATTGCTGAATGCAGTCTCAAAACTGGATCCTTTCCCCCCTGTGAAATATAAACATTTTAACAAAATATTTCATTAGCTCCTACAGATATAATTATACAATATACTTTTAAAAGTAGTCAAAACATATCTAACAGAGCATAAAGTGTTTATTTTTTACAGCTTCATGGTCTGTTTTACAAATAGATCAAACCTCAGTGAGGAATCCCTCAGTGAGGAATGTCCATCTTCAATTAATGTTAACGTATATTAACTAACGTATTAACCAGGGGCATTAGCTGGGCTGTTAATCAGCTGGGACTGAACCCAGACTCTTCTCCATCAAAAACCTTTTAAAAGCGTACTTCTAAATAGACTTTTTCCATGCGTTTATTTTCTTGGATGTCCGGGCTAATTGCTTAAAAAATGTAAGATTGGACAAAAAGTTGGATTTATCATAAAACTTGCTTTAGTTGTGATCACTGTTTGTAGGACTGCCAGACCGACAAAATATGAAATGTTTTGGCTATCTAACATGAGACTCGGTTAGTTTGGTGTCACTAGACAAGGGGAGGCACAACTAAACTATCACTGTATGGGTTTAGCTGCTACAGTGCCATGCAGAGTGCGCTATCTGTCCTTATGCTCTGCTCAGATCATGTTCACATAACTTGGAACGCATTTACATTGAGACATTTACACACCTTGTTCTCCTGGTTCAGCAAGAGACAATGTTTGTGTTTCAACCCCTTTGTGTGTGTGTGTGTGTGTGTGTGTGTGTGTGTATATATATATATATATATACACACACACACACACACACACACACACACACACACACACACACACACACACACACACACACACACACACACAAAGATATATAAATATCTTCTTTTTTTTTCCCCCTCACACTTTCTGTGTGAGCTAGCATTTGGCAGAATTGAGACCTGTCAGTCAATAAGACACTGGTATTTCCAGTAAACACTGACTAACTGGTCTTGCCTCTGTTCAGTGAAGATAAAATACAACACTCCGTTTACTGAAGATACAAAATTACAACACTGCCGTCTTCATTTATTGACGTTCAGTTACGTTTTGATAAACCGCTCCAAGTGGAGAATTATTCAGGGCTAAAGAAAAAGTTTTCGGGGCTATAGCCCCCAATTCCCAAGCCAGGTTACACATGTGGTATTAACTAATGTATTAAGTAATGTAAAGTATTGATTCACGGGAGCAAGAGGCACAGTACAGGTACTTGCCAAGCGGTGCCGCCGGAGTTGTGCACATCATTCCCTGTATCTATTGCATTTCAGCCCACATTAAGAATTGCTAACACTACTCAAACCATGCTAACCCTAGTTAACTATTACAGGAATTCGTCTCATAATGAGGTGAAATAAAACTGCAGATGGATAGAGTTGGGTTACTCGATCCCGCACTCGGACTTGAGTCCGGAATCGAGTCCAATTATGAAGGAACTCGGACTTGTCATGTACTTGGGTAAATTTGTATGTGACACTGACTCGGACATTTTTGACATTTTGAAATTTTTTCCCCGAGTACAGTCGAGTCTGCGTCATGCGTGACATGAAAAGAAAGATGATAAATAAATAACATCACGTAATTAAGATAACAGGAACTGTATGAATGTCTCCCTGCCTGACGCACTTGAAACACGTCCACAGAAAGCCGCCTCACCGTGCAAGTACCGAGGGTGCTTCTCATTTTTATTTGCGCATCCTTGTTTCCTTTCCTCGTGTCTTTGCTCCATCCCTTTAGGATGCAAGGATGAGACGCGAGGAGAGCGGAATCGAAGCAAGTCGAATGGAATATTTTCGCTCTCTCAAGCGTCACTTCAAAGCGATGTCAATTAATGACGACTGTGCTCAGCTGGATTACCTCACTGCGCTTCAGGGATCTGCCGTTATGCTTATTTTTTTGATCTGCTGTTATGTTGTTGGAGTTTGGTTAATAACATTCATAATGAAGAAAAATGCATACAAAATAGTATGTGAAATGCATTAATTAAAACAATGAATTAATAAACAGTGCATAAATTATCGCAGCTTTGCATATCCAAACATGCAAGCATCAATTAATTGCAGTCCTCATTGTAAGCATATTATTTAATTATATTTCACACAAAATACCATCATATCACAGGACTTTTTGTTTGAGATTGTGACAGATGTAAAGGAGGAGGGGACTTTATACGTGCATCAGGGTTTTCGACAAGAAACACTTCCGCATAGGATACACCTGTGTATCCTCGCTCCTAGCTTCCTCACTCCTCGTTCCTCGCCTCCTCGCGGTGTATTTAGAGAATTGATATGTCCTTCAAGATGGTTGACGTCGATCAATTTCCGGTCACGGGCTGGAGGATGGAGGAGCGAGGAAGCATCAATTTGAGTATTGAGAAGCACCCCGAATGGACTCTATGCACGATCGCTTCTGCATTTTGTTTCCGCCAGCTCAGTTACATCCGGTGCCGCACCGGAAGCCGTTTTCGCCATTGGCAATAACTGTGTGAAGATGGCACGGGAGAGTGTGACATATTACACTCACTGTTTACAAGAGCTTCCCCAGATTTCTGTGAATGATGAAGGGCTTCAAATGATATATTTCGAGTTACATCGACAACTTTTGAGGGTGAGTATTCTCATGCTATATCCGACTAGCAAATCTAGCTATGTCTCCGTTTCTGACAGTTCATACCTGTCTTTGTATTTATTTATCTAATTAAAATTTACTTTATGCAATAAGTTATCGGCATTTGTATCCACCTCTTCCAGTCCATGACAACTTGAGTACATGGTTCACTGTAATTGTACCTTTTTGAGTATAGTTAAATCAGTACTTTTACTTGAGTTTAAAAAATAAATAAAATAAATTAACCTACATTAAATTAAATTTTAATCATTGGTGCAGAGTAAAAATATATATAGCAATGCATTTAAACATGGAAGACTCTAAGAGTTGAACTTTGACCAGGTCTCACGTAACGGAACGCTTCAGTGTTTGGCCGAACTACTGTCTTCCCACCTTGATACTTTAACTTTCTTGAAGCCATTACGTGTGTGTGTGTGTGTGTGTGTAATATATATATATATATATATATATATATATATATATATATATATATATATATATAAATATAAATATAAATAAACAAATATAGTTTAATCGCTGTGAATGAATCGTATGGAAGAGTTTTGCCGCTAGTACACTGAGCTATAGGAACGCGCTATAAAGAAGTAAAGTCACGGCTGAGATTTTACCGGAACTATGTAAGCAGCGTTCTAAGTTTTCTTTAGCATATTATTATGCTTGGACGGTCAAATAAATACACAGACATCATGTCAAAATGCAGGTCTGGCCAAGTATTCATGCAAACACAGTCGGTTATGTCTTAAGTGAATGTGTGTATCAATACAGTATACTGGATCTGTGCATTAGGTCTTAAAGTGACAGCAGTCTAATAAACCTGCTGCTGTGTTTGACATTAATGTTAATCAAACAACAAAAGACAAAGAGAAAATCACTCACTCACTCATATGTATATGTCATACAGTGAAGTCTGTTTTATTTTACATTTAATTGCTGTCGTGTATTTCCATAGTATTTCTTACTTGAATACTACCACAAGACCTACCTGAGAAAATGTATCGTTATTGTGAAATAAGATTGTAGTCATATCACCCACCCCTAAACATTAGCATTTGGTGATTCCAGTCTTGAATTTCATGTAAAATGTGAAATGTACTTCTTAATGTAGTAAATATCATAAACCCTGCTGATAGAATTTTTTTTTCTTCATTTTAGGAATTAAAATTAGGACCAACACTAGAGCCTACTTTATAATACTGTCAATGTAGTATTTGCACTGTGGCACAGTAAAAACCTTTTTGGCTGGGACTGCATAAAATATTTATTTGGAGCTATGAGGTGTGTGTCAGCATTCAATCCAATTTGGGCTGCCACTGTTTTGAGGGAGGCTGTCAGAGCTTGCCAGCTGAGCATTTGAACTGCTAGAGGAAGATCCACTTCTGGATACTGATGGAGCCAAAGTTTGACTGTCGTTTCAATCATCAGTTCACCATCGGATTAAATCGTCTCCCAGACATGGCCACTGACATCATATCTCTCATAGGCTGAGGAGTGGGATAGTGGATTGGCTATCAGGATATGTGGATGGCTCTGTTAAAGGCTGTGAGTTTCTGCTGTACATGGCTTCAGTTCTAAAAACAAGTGATTTCAGCAAAGCCATATCTGATGCTAGGTTATCTACATGCTTCGAGGGGGACTCTGTGCTTGTCAGTCATCACTGTCTATGAATATTTATGGCTAGCAGGGTCTAAATCTGCAGAATGAGCATGCCATCACTATACAGTCCACAACTGAAATGTCTGGTCTGACAATTGTTTCTCCAAGATGGTCACTCGTGAGGCATTGAACACATAATGCCTTATCCTCAACTTCCAGAGAGCTTAGACATTGATCACACAAATGTAAATCCTACATTCTAGCTTATTAGGTACTTGGAGCCCAGACTATGCATATAGGGGAAACCAGCAATTTGGTGATTAACTACATGGAGCACTAATCTGAGGGAAACACACCTGGATATGATAGCAAGTGAAGCCACAGGCCTGCTTCTCTTAAGATAGTGGTGGATATGTAAACTAAATGAATGCTGAGTGAAAATAAAAATAAGCACAAATGGCTCAGTGGAGAGAAGATCTCGGGTATGATCTCAGTTGGCTACTAGTTATTGATCCATTGACTGACATAGGTTAGCTATGAGTGGTTTAGCAACAGGCCCACTAACCAGGAGATGTCAGGCTGTGGAGCTGAGCTGAAGTGCCAAGGGAGGCCCCACTCAAACAGTTGGAAAAAATAAGAAATTTATGGTAGTCTGTCTCCAGCTTTGGAGGCCAGGTTACCTGTAGCTCTGACAGTGTAGTCATTGTTATGCTGATAGCTCCAAAAACCAATCAGGGTTGAGAAAAGGCAAGAACTAGATAGGTAAACTTCATCACGACAAACTTGGCTTGTTGGCTTGACAAAGCCAATCTGAAAGTTTAAAATAGTTATCAATTTGAAATCTGAAGGTAATGTGCAGTTTTAAGAAAGAAAGAGAGACAGATAGAGAGGGTACCAATATTGTAGAGTTAGATAAAATGGGTGCCAATACTTCTAGCGTTGCATAGATAGGGTGTCAGTACTTGTAGATTTAGATAAAAAGGCCAATACTTCTAGAGATGGATAGATAGGGTTCCAATACTTCTAGAGATGGATGGATGGATGGATGGATGGATATATGGCACTTGTAGAGTTGGCTAGATAGGCCAATACTGCTAAAGTTGGATTGCTAGGGTGGGGGTTAACATGCACGTGATGTCACGTGACATCACTAGACTACCCATAATGCAGTTTTCCTCATTGAGCAGAGTGTTTTGATATGTCACATGTCTGTGTTGAGGTAGTTTTGTGATTCCACATATTTTGGGGGTTAACATGCATGTGGCATCACATGACATCACTAGAATACCCATAATGCAATCCTCCTCATTGAGCTGAGTTTTTTGATGTGTCACTTGCATATGTTGTAGTACTTTATTGATTCCACTTATTTTGGGGGTTAACCTGCACTTGATGTCATTAAAATACCCATAACGCATTTCTGCACACTGAGTTGATGGTATTGTCATCCCACATAATGCAATTATCCTCACTGAGCTAATCGTTTTGATGTATGACACGGCTGCAGTAGTTTGGTGATTAGTTTATGTCCTCTTTTGCTCCTCTTGACTCATTTTTACATTACTGTGTATTGGGAAATCCGATGAGAAATTCCATGCGACGTGCATGTGGGATCCATTCCCAAATGGGATTTCCTGATTCTCTGGACCAAGGCGAACACTCCTGAGTGTGGAAGAAGTAGCTTGAAAGCTCAAGGAGTTATAACCGTCAAGTCAATGGGAATTTTGTCCATTTTGAATTTCCGTGATCGCAATTCCGATCACTTAGAAAAGTCATAGTACACCAAGTCAGAATAGGTTGAATGTCTGTGGTGAGTTTGGTGCATGTAACTTGAAAGCTCTGGAAGGAGTAGCATTTAGAAATTTTGGGTCTTCGAATAGTAATAATAACTTTAAAAATTTTTTTTTACATTTTCTAAAGAAAATGTGAGTGGTGCTTGCCCGTGGAAAATTCGACACCTACATGCAGCAGCACATGTGACATCACTAGAATACCCATAATGCAATTCTCATTGAGCGGAGTGTTTTGATATGTCACATGTCTATGTTGAGGTTTGTGATTCCAATTATTTTGGGGGTTATTGTGTATGTGACGTCACTAAAATATCTATAATGCATTACTGCACACTGAGTTGAGGGTATGGTCATCCCCATAATGAAATTCTCCTCACTGAGTCGGTTGTTTTGATGTATAACATGTGTAACATAGTTTGTTGCTTAGTTTATATCCTGTCAGGTCCTACTACTGATTTCTCAATGAGTGTGTTTGGTGAAATTTCATAGGGAAATTTTGTCTGGAATTTCACGTGACACATACAGTATCTCACAAAAGTGAAGACACCCCTCACATTTTTGTGAATATTTGATTTTATCTTTTCATGTGACGACACTGAAGAAATGACACTTTTCTACAATGTAAAGTAGTGAGTGTACAGCTTGTGTAACAGTGTAAATTTGCTGTCCCCTCAAAATAACTCAACACACAGCCATTAATGTCTAAACCTCTGGCAACAAAAGTGAGTACACCCCTAAGTGAAAATGTCCAAATTGGGCCCAATTAGCCATTTTCCCTCCCCAGTGTCATGTGACTTGTTAGTGTTACAAGGTCTCAGGTGTGAATGGGGAGCAGGTGTGTTAAATTTGGTGTCATCGCTCTCACACTCCCTCATACTGGTCACTGGAAGTTCAACATGGCACCTCATGGCAAAGAAAAAATATATATATATATATATATATAGTGAGGAATTAGCCCGGGGAAGGGCGGCGTACAGACCCACAGGAAGCAGAAGTACGTTCACAAACGGTGGTTTATTGGTGCAAGGGTGAAGTGAGTGGGTTGTGAGGGGATGAGTGCGGGGCTTGTGGAGGCGTGACTGCCGGTGTAGCCTACTCGTGGCGGAGGCGGGATTCCCGAGACGGGGGCGAGGGTTTTCCCGGGCCGGCGTCCTCCGTAGGTGGGACTCTCACCACCCGGCGATCTCGTCCGCGCTTGCACCTTTTGTGGGGAGAGAGAGAGAGAGAGAGAGAGAGAGAGAGAGAGAGAGAGAGAGAGAGAGAGAGAGAGATATTAGCGTGGGGCGTGAGGTTCCCGTCGTGCTCGGTGATTGCGAGTCGCTATGTCGCTGGGAAACACGCACGGAGTCTGTCTTGTCGCTACGGTCTTCTCTCCTCTCGTACGGCCGGAAGCGCGCCCTTTTATCCTCCTCCGCCGTCGCCTGAGTGGTGGAATTTCTCCGTTGGGTCCGCCAATCGCTGGCCGGCGTCGCGTCGGTCCCGCCCCGCCGCGGCGGTCCTTCCGGCTGGCGGAATGTTCGGCACGAAGCTGCCCACGTCGTGCCGGTGCGGCAGTTGGAGAAGGAGCGATTTCCTTCTTGTGTGTGCCGGCTCTCTGCCCGTCGCGACTATATATATATATATATATATATATATATATATAAATATAATATGCAGAAAGTGCAGGAGTAAGTATTGCAGCGTAAGTGTAATACAAGTAATATGTACAGTGGCGTTAAAAAAAAAAAACCGGTATCAGTGAATATATTAAAATATAGACAGTAGGGATTGCAGATGAGAGGTATGTACAGTATGAACATCAACGTATGTACAATTGGATGATATATGTACAGAACATAGTTAAACAGTGAGGTTGTTCAGGTAGTGCAACTATGAATAGTGCAAGTAACACACGTGTGTGTGTGTGTGTGTGTGTGTATGTGTGTGTATATATATATATATATATATATATATATATATATATATATATATATATATATATATTACACACACAGAACATGTCATATGTTATATATACAGAACATTGTTAAATAGTGTGAATGTACAGATAATGCAAATATGAAGAGTGCAAGTAACTATCCAATAAATAACTGTCCAATAAAGTACCGAGCAGTGCAGTATAATGCAAGGTGAGGAATTTTAGAGTGGAGGGTTTGAGTTTAGCAGGGTCACAGCCTCGGGGAAGAAGCTCTTCCTGAGCCTACTTGTGCAGGAATGTAGACTCCTGTAGCGCCTGCCGGAAGGGAGGAGTGTGAAAAGTCCATTGTTAGGGTGGGAGGCATCCTTAATGATGTTTTTTGCCCGTCCCAGGCAACGCTTGCGGTAGATGTTATCAATGGTGGGTAGCTGGGCGCCAGTTATTCGTTGGGCAGTTTTAACTACCCTCTGGAGTGCTTTGCAGTTGGAAGCGGAGCGGTTGCCGTACCAGACTGAGATGCAGTTAGTGAGTATGCTCTCAATGGTACAGCGATAGAAGTCCACCAGGATCCTAGGACACAGGTGTGCTTTTTTGAGGCTCTTTAGGAAGTAAAGGCACTGCTGTGCCTTTTTGACTATGGTGGATGCGTTAAGGGACCAGGTGAGATCATTTGAGATGTGGATGCCAAGGAACTTGAAACCAGGCACACGCTCCACCACAGCTCCACTGATGTAGATGGGGGTCAGTGCTTGACTTCCAGTCTGCCTGAAGTCCACGATGATCTCTTTTGTCTTCTTGATATTAAGTTCCAGGTTATTTGTGGCACACCACCTGGCCAAGTGCTGAACCTCATCCCTATAGGCTGTCTCACTGTCGTCCTTGATCAGGCCTATCATCATGGTGTCATCTGTGCTTGATTATGGAGTTGGAGCCATAAACAGTAATGCAGTCATGGGTGAACAGGGAGTACAGAAGCGGGCTCAGCACGCAACCTTGTGGCACATTCGGGGTGATGATGGAGGAGGAGAGGTTGTCTAACTTAACAGACTGGGGCCTGTTAGTTAGAAAGTCCAGAGTCCAGTTGCAGAGTGAAGTGCTGATACCAAGCTGGCTGAGCTTGGAGATCAACTTAGAGGGGATTACAGTGTTAAATGCTGAACTGAAGTCAGTAAACAGCATTCTGACGTACGAGTTTTGACTGTCTAGATGGGTCAATGCAGAGTGGAGTGCCGTAGAGATGGCATCCTCTGTTGACCTATTGTGGCAATAGGCAAACTGATGTGGATCCAATGTGGCAGGGAGACAGGATTTTAAGTGTGATTGGACCAGTTTCTCTAAGCACTTTGCAATGATGGGGGTGAGTGCAACTGGACAGAAGTCATTGAGGGCCGAGGCAGTGGAGTGCTTTGGTACTGGCACAGTGATGTCAGTCTTCAAACTGGTGAGGACCGTTGCCTGAGCCAGGGACAGATTGAAAATGTCCGTAAAGACCCCAGCCAGCTGCACCGCGCAGGCTCTGGAGCACTCGCCCAGCTATTCCATCCGGGCCGGCTGCCTTCCGTGCATTCACCTTGCTCGGAGTAGCGCAAACATCTGTGATGGAGAGTGTGAGAGGCTGATCAACTGGTGGGAGAACCACTTTGAGGGGGTCTCCTTGTTGTCTCTGTCAAAGCGAGCATAGAAGTGGTTGAGCTCATCAGGGAGGGAGGCAGAGTTGGCGGGAGGCACCGTGCTGGGTGTTTTGAAGTCCGTCAGGGTCTGTATGCCTTGCCACATACGCCGGGGATCGAGGAGTTGAAGTGCTCTTCAATCCTCATTTTATATGTATGTTTGGCCTGGCAGATTCCCCTCCTCAGATTGGTCCTGGCAGAGCTGTAAGCCTCCCGATCTCCAGACCTGAAGGCTACATTTCTGGCTTTGAGCAGGAGCTCAGAACTTCTCTATTCATCCAGGGCTTCTGATTGGGGTAGATTTTTTTTTTTGTGTGTGTGTTTGTTGTAACTCTGCCCACATGATGTGCTCTAGGACAGAGTTGGTATAAGTATCAATGTTAATCTGTGTGGTTGTGGTGACCTGGGCAGCAAACATGTTCCAGTGTGCATGTTGTTGGAGTCAGCACCTTCCAGCCAGATCTTGACGGTCCTCATTGTGGGTTTCACACATTTGATGACCGGGGTGTACTTTGGGAGCAGGAACAAAGAAAGCTGGTCCGACTGCCCTAGGTGGGGGAGGGATGTAACTTTGTAGGCATCAGTCACGCTGGTGTATACGTGGTCCAATGTTTTATGCCGTCTTGTGGAACAGGCAATGTTCTGATGAAATTTCGGGAGAACAGATTTTAAGGTGCAGTGATTAAAGTCCCCAGCGACAATGAAGGCCCCATCCGGGTGCAAGGTTTGTAGCTTGCTAATAGTAGCCCAAAGTTCTTTCATGGCCACTTTTGCATTAGCATCCAGCGGAGCATAGAATGCTGCAGCAATGATGCATGTAAACTCACGTGGTAGGTAGAATGGCCTGCACTTAATAATCAGGAACTCCAAATCAACAGAGCAGTGGGTATTTACAATGACTGAGTCCATGCACCATGATTTGTTTACATAAATGCATACTCCACCGCCCTTGCTTTTACCTGATGTAGCTGCCACTCTGTCGGCCCTGAAGATAGAGCGCCCATCCAAGTCCACCACGCTGTTTTGCACATCGTTGGGTAGCCATGTTTCCGTGAAGAACATGAGATTACAGTCCATAAGCCATCTCTGTGCGAGGGTCCAGATCTTTAATTCGTCCAGTTTGTTCATCAGACACCGTACATTGGCGAGGAAGATGCTCGGAATAGCTGGGCGATGAGGGTTTACAGTTAGCTTAGCACGCAGCCCTCCGCACGTCCCCTGCCTTTGTTTACGGTCTTTACGCCGCTGACGTGCACTTCTGCCAGGTATGAGTGAAATGCTAGACCGCTCTGTTCTCCGTAGGTCCGGAGGGTGATCACCGAAATCAAAAGGATAGTCCAAAGTTATGTTGGAACACCGATAGTTGATGTCCAAAAGTGTCTGACTGTTGTAAATGAAGTTCGCAGAACTGAAACTACCGAGCATGTGAGTAATAACCAGGTAAATTATCACTATTATCTGAAATCTGGTAAGACGCTGAGCCTTGCGTTGTGCACGCGCCGCCATCTTGTCTCGGTGAAATGAATGGGGTTCAGTGCTGAAACTATTCAGTGTTTGGAACTATCAGTTGCCCCATGTCACATGTCTCTTCTACATTCTCTGATTCCTACAGAAGTCTATGGGATTGTAGCAACTCTCTTTTTCAGTGGTGCAGATTTAGATGTGCAAGCAGTAGTTCAGTATAATCATGCATGCACATAAGTGAAGACTTCACTACTAATCATCTGAAGCACCCTTAAATGAAAGAAGAGCAGCCAGACACTTTATTTAATCAGGCTCAAATAACATAAACATACTGATGTAATTATTAGCTGTTCCAACTGACTACAGACACCAGTCTTTAACAGACATTTGCATGGTTACATCACGTCCATAAACAGAAAGAAAAAGAGCCGGCTCCTACGTTGGGGCTGAGGATGGTGTAGCTTGTCCTTACAAGAATTCCTTAGAATTTAAACATCATTCAGATGGCTGCTTTTAATCTGGACAGTTCTAAACAATCATCGTTTATATCTATGGAATCAGCTGTTGTCAAAACCAAGAAGCCTCGAACTGCAGAGAGCCTGCAGTTATAAAGGGAAAACAACAGAGCCTGTGCTAAAATGAATAAATATTGGCATGTCTTTTGAGAGGTGGTGAAAACTCAAAGATCTCAAGGGATTGAAGACTAATGCAGGGATGGCTTTTTTTTTCTGCTGAACAGGTAAGACATTTCAGTGGCTCAATAGGTAGCTAGGTAACATAAGCACATGTCTTCACTTGACTCAGCTATGTTTCGAGTTTACTAGGATGTTTTTTTTTTTTTTTTGCTATGGTCAATGTGGTAAATTGCACTTATTTTCTGCTACCTATGAGAGAGAGAAACTCACCTCTACTCCAAGAAAACCGTATATGCTGCCACCTCCGTTGTCAAGTATTGGAGTTAATAAACTCGTACGAATACCTCAAACCATCAGATTCATCCACAAAGATGAGCAGTGTACACATGTACCCATGCACAACCCATGTTTTTTTTTTTTTTTTTTTTTTTTTTTTAAAAAGTAACTTGCAATTTTGTTTCAAACAGAAAGAAAATAAAAAGAAACATCTCCCAATCAAAGAATCCGGTTCAAACCTCCTAGTGTGAGATCTGTGAGGACAGCCCTGTGAACCCACGTTAGGTCCTCAGGTTGTCACCAAAGAGGTGTTAAGAACTGTATTATTCAAGATTGAAGGAATCTTAAACTCAAGATGTTTGGGTTATGTATCCAGCGATGTTGCGGATCCAGATGCAGTAACCCCAAACTCCTTATTGATGAGGCGGCCCGACTCCTCTCTACCACATTTGGTTTTCCCTGAATACGACCTGCTCAGGGATAAAATATGTAGACATAGTCAGATTCTCAGTGATAATTTTTGGAAACATTTCATTCATGACTTTCTGCCTACCTGGCAAGCCTGCCAGAAGTGGAATAAAGAGAAAGAAGACATTAAAGTTGGTACTGTGGTCCTAACAGTCTCTAAGGCCAGTAGGTACAGTTCCATCTACCATCCCTGGATTTGACGGTAGAAAAAGTTAAAGTGAAAAACTACTTGCACTTGTCCAGTTGCCCGACAACATTGTTTCACCTTCATGTACGAAATTCGATAAACGTATAACATGCCAATACAATCAGTCTCATCTAAAGGCCTTGATAATGCTAAATTGTGAAGCTTTTGAGTTTTCGCTGCACAGCGTGGGCGTGGTGGTCTCACAAATTTTGACGTTTCCCCATGAAACAGGAAGTTGTTATAACTCAAACATACAATGGCCAATCTGCTCCAAACTTCACATGTTTGATCAAAGTCCTGACCTAAAGACATCTTGCTTTATGCTTATTTAACTTTAATGTAGTATGGACATTTATTTATATGCTTGATTTTGTTTAACCGTTACAATAATAAAGTAAATAAAGTATACATTAGACTATAAGCCTTTATATTTTGTCCCCATAAATAATCCCTCAAACAGCTGTCAGTATAAAACAAATATAATACATTTCATTTTAACTCATTTGTCACTGTATATTAATTACAATAACACAATCAGATATGAACCAGTCAAAAGTAGTTTCTAACAATTGCATCCCTTATTGCTCTCCACACATGAAGAACTCTGAACAATCTTATTTTGTTTACTATTCAACATTTAGACTTTTTATGATCCAAACTATCCACAATGTATTTGTGAATAATGTAGATTTGTTTGTTTGGGTTTTTGTTGTGGGTCAGATGAGGGGTCTGACTGTTTAAAATAAATTTAAAAATAAAGGGGATGTTTGTATTGTTTTATTGTGCTGTTTTCTGTATCTTCAAATAAAAACATTTAAAGTGACCCCATGCATTCTGCCTGTTGTTCTTTACATAGCTAGTAGCCTACGCTGTGATACTGTATGTAGTCCCATTTAGAGCACTGATGTGACAATTTTAACAATGGGCAAGGAGAAGGAAGACAGGCAGGCTTAACACTGTCCTCCTACTTTTTATTGCGTTATGGGGTTTCTTTCCTTTTTCACACACACACACACACACACACACAGCTCAGCTCGCCTCACACTTGGTGTTCTATCTCTCTCTCTCTCTCTGTATGTATCTCTGCATGTATCTCTCCCTCTTTTATCCTCACCTCATCTCACTTAAACAGCGAATATTCATTAACAAAAATACCCCACAGGTGTGCCTTCCTTTCCACTCGCTTTCTCCGCTCCACTCTCCATTCACAAATCGGCGCTCGTCCACTCCCCCACCTCCACATATCCTCACCACCCAACTCAGGCCGGGGAGCCATCCATCCTGCTGACAACCCCGCCCCCATCCCCCCCCCCCCCCGCCAAGAGAGGAGATCCACGACAGCCATCATACCGGAGGGTGAGGGACACCCATTTGATCACCAGGCACGCCTTCTCTATCTAGCTGTACTTTGTCTCTCGCATGGAGAGCTTATAGCATATGTACAGCACGGGGCGTTCCACCCCCTCTTCCACCTGGGACAATAGTATACCAGTCCCCAACCCCCTGTCCGATGCACCCGTCTGCAAAATAAAAGTGAGGCAGAAGTTAGGAGAATGTAGGAGTTGTCCGCCCCACACAGTGCTGCTTTCACCTGAGTGAATGCCTGTTGGCACGGCTCCATCCACTGGACCGGGTCTGGTGCCCCCTTTCTTGTGAGATCAGTCAGTGGGCTGGTGACACCCGTATAATTAGGCATGAACCTACGATAATAGCCAGCCAGCCACACAGCTGTCTCACCTCCTTTTTGGTCTTGGGCCTTGGGCAGTTCGCAATTGCTGCGGTTTTATTAATTTGGGGATGCACCTCCCCATGAGCCAAGCCCAGATACCCCTTCCACCCGTCCAATTGCGCACTTTTTCGGGTTTACCGTGAGCCCCCCCCCCCCCCCCACTCTTAATTGCTGCATGTATCGCAGCCAATCATTATTGTAAATAATATCATCTAAATAAGCAGCCACAGAGGCCATGTACAGACAGAGCATCTTGTCCATGAGCCACGGGAACATCGCAGGCACCCCAAACAACCCAAAAGGAAGGTTCACGAATTGGTATAATGCACACGGAGTGGAAAAGGCAGTTTTTTCATAGGACATGGGAGTTAAGGTGAGTAAAAGTGAGCCGCTCCTGACCGATCTTGCGTTTTGTCAATGCATGGCATTGGGTATGCATCGAATTTAGACACCACGTTGACTTTTCTACAATCCAAACACAGTATTGGACCATCCCATCGGCCTTGGGGATCAAAACCACTGGGCTGCTCCAGTCACTGTGGGATTCCTCGATTACCCCGCATGTCGAGCATAGCCCCATATCCCGTACTACATTTTTTGTGTTCGGACAGCTGATATGGGCAGCTACGTACCAACCTTGGGGTTGTATCAATGTGGTGTTCTATGAGGCTTGTGCGACTGGGGAGAGGGTGTGGAGTTTTTCTCTAAGGTCAAGAACATATTGAATTTCATTCTTACTCTTTGAAGGTCCTTCCTCCCAATTTTCTTGAAACATGTCAAGCACGCTATATAATTATTCAAAAAGGGAAAACCCCATGGAGGCTTCTGGGACCTCTCATACTGCAAATAGCAGGGGCCGTAACCACTTATCCCAATTTTGCGCATCATCGTGAACGAACTTACAGATCATGTTCTTAAGCGTTTGATTAAAATATCCCACCAGCTGTCTGTTTGTGGATGAATAACGATAACAATAAACGGTGGTGCGAACTGATTTAATCCCCAACATCCCATACAGCTAGTGTAGTGTTCATGACATGAACGACGTGCCCTGGTCAGTGAGGATCTCTTTTGGGCTCCCTACATGGGAGATAAGAGGAGGAAGAGCCATCCAGCCAGGGAGGAAGAGTGCCTCCGCAATATTCCGTGCCGAAATGCTGTGGAGTGTAGCCGCTTCTGGGTATTGCATTGTGTAGCCCAGTAAGACTACGTATGGGCACAACGGCACTTTTGGAGTGGCCGGTGGATTCACCAGCTGGCATTCACAGCATGCCGCACACCACCAGCATACATCGCCACGAATGCCTGGCCAATAAAAGTGGGCCAGGAGTCGGCTCAGTGTTTTCCCCTGCCCTAAGTGCCCTGCCATGGGATTATGGTGAGCCGCCTGGAATACCAATTCCCAACTGCTCCGCAGAACCAACTATTCCTGATCTATTCTTGTGTCTGAGCGTCCTGTGTCACTCGATATAATCTATCGTGAATTACTGAAAAATAGGAGTGGGAGAGCACAGCATTCGGCTGGACCTACTGAAAATCGATTACTCTCACTCGGTCAAAGGCGTGCTTCAGTATTTTGTTGCATGACTGCTCCAAGGGACAATCCCCAAGGGGAATCCCTGACAAGAGGAGTGGAGTACTGACAACGTGCACCATCGGTGGCCCTCACCTGTGGAAAAAAACGGGTATGGGGGTTGGTCTTGGGGAAGCCAACCCCTGTGATCAGGGACAGGACAGGGAAAAGAAAGAGAAACATGAGGGAGAGAGAGAGAAAGAGCAGAAAGTGAAGAGCTGAGAGGATCGCCTGCCCCAGGATATGCCGCCATTTGGTGTTCTGCCAGCTGGACCGCTTCCTCCAGCGATGCACTGGACTCATTCACCGACGAACTGCTCTAGGACCACCAGGTTGATCACGTCCTCTGTGCTGCACCCCTCAGCTAACAGCCAAGTCCGGCAGGCGTCACGGAGTTTCTGGGCAAACGCAAACGGTCGACCAACATCGTGAAGTGTCAGGGACCGGAAATGCTGACGGTGCTGCTCTGGGGTCTGGCCGACTCTCTGCAGAATCACCCACTTCAGGTCTGGGTACTCTATCAGGTTAGTGACCGGCAGCTGTTGGGCTGCTAGCTGGGCTTCTCTGGACAACAGCCGCAGCAGGCGGGCTGCCCACTGTTCCAACGGCCAGCCCCATGCCAGTGCAGAGCACTCATAGAGCTCCAGGAAGGCCTCTGGTTCGTCCTGCTAACCCATCTTTGTAAGCGAATTGCGGTGCAGCTGCACCTTGGCCTGATGCTGGTGCTGGTTTAGAGTGACGAGGTTCCGGACGAGTTCAGCCAGCTGTGATAACTCCATGGTGGCACCTTCTTTTCTACCGGGCTTCAACACCAGTGTGACAACTTTAATGACTGGCAAGGAGAAGGAAGACCGAGGCAGGCTTAACACTCTGGTGCTTTATTACTTTTTCTTTCATTCTGGGATTTCTTTCGTTTTTCACACACACAAGTGCTCAGCTCGCGCTTGCCATCATGTTCTCTCTCTCTCATGTGTCTCTCCCTCTTTTATCCTCGACTTGTCTCGCTGAAACAGAGAATATTTATTAGGAAACATTCCCCACAGGTGTGCCCTCCTTAACACTCACCTTCTCCGCCTCTGCCCTCCATTAACAAATCGGCGCTCGTCCACTCCTCCGCCTCCACAACTGGTAATTTAGATTTGGTGATCTTGAAAATTTGTATCTAGATCAGGTTGATCCAATCCAGTGTTGCTTTGAAAAACCAACACAAAATGATCGGTTTACCTGATCATTGATAGCAAAACATGGGATTACCAAATCTGAATCATTTTGATCTAGATTAAACTTTTTGAACAACTGGGCCTAAGAGATTTTCTGTAGTTCAGCAGGCTCTTCTTCCATGCTGTTTGAAATACTATCAATTTAGTCTGATCCCGTTTACATTCACATCCATCCTGCATCATTTCCGTTTTCTCACTACCAGGAGTGAACGAGCCAATGTGAGCAGCAAAATTTTAGCGAATTGCCTGTAAAGTAGTTTGCACAATATAGTCCATAGTCTATAGACTGTCTGGAGCATGCTAGGAATACATGCAAGCTGGTCATGGATTTACTTCCAGACACTGCTGAAGCCAGTGTTGAATATTGTCCTTGCTGGTGGTCATCCCTGGATTCCAGAAGCTTAAACATTGGCTGCACAAGTTTGAATCCCGTAACATAGCTCATAATCACCCAGAACAGAAGCTGTGTACACATGACCGTGCATTCTGCACATAAAATGTGTGTTCTAACAGTTGCCTCTGAGATGATACAGTGATCCAGAACTCTTGCCCATCATTGCTTCTAGAAATCTCAAGCACTAACACCACAAGCGTGAATTCTGCATTATTGCTTATTATTCATTATGTATATAGTGGGAATTGATGAGTTGCTGACTCACTCAAGTGAAGAGACTCTGCTCCAGTCTGAGCTTTGCAAGCTCAGCAATGTGACAAACCCAGGCTAGTGGCAAATATCTCAAGCCTGTGCTGTGCCAGTGTAAGAAAAAGAGTTCAGTATTCTGAGGTACACTGCCCTCAACAATAACAGTTAATGGCTTTGCAAATTTCAAAAAATAACTTTTGCTAACTGAAAAATTTATTTAGCTAATATCAATCTATCACCAGCTTTGGAGCTTTGGTTACTTCCAAAAGCCTGATGTTTATGAGGCAAGAAGAAAAAGGGACTTTTTTATTTTTTTATTTTTTTTGCCATTGAAAATGGTAGCTTATAACAAAATGCTATGTGATCGGTTCACCATGTGCAATGCCAAAACATAGAGGTAATCACTCGGAAAAATTATTAGGAAAATAAAAAACGGTCGAGCAACCTGCATTGGCCCACTTGAGATGGAATGACCCCCCTGCTAATAGCCTTCAATGTAGTGTCCAAGACTTAATATTTAAACCTGAATAGTTTGAAAAGTTTAGTCAAGCTGTTGTTAAATAATTTCAATTCCATTCAATTATTTGTGTAACACTTTTAACAATGGACATTATCACAGAGCAGCTTTACAGAAATATATCCATCCATCCATCCATCTTCTATACCGCTTATCCTTCCTTCAGGGTCACGGAGGAACCTGGGGCCTATCCCAGGGAGCATGGGGCACAAGGCGGGGTACACCCTGGACAGGGTGCCAATCCATCACAGGGCACAATCACATACACACTCACACACATTCATACACTACGGACACTTTGGACATGCCAATCAGCCTACCATGCATGTCTTTGGACTGGGGGAGGAAACCGGAGTACCCGGAGGAAACCCCCGCAGCACGGGGAGAACATGCAAACTCCGCACACACAGGGCCACGGTGGGAATCGAACCCCCGACCCTGGAGGTGTGATGCGAACCTGCTAACCGCTAAGCCTACAGAAATATATAAATTCTGAATATAAAATGTTTTATTTATTTATTAATTTATCCCTAATGAGCAAAGGCAACAGTGGCAAGGAAAAACTCCCTGAGATGATATGAGGAGGAAACCTTGAGAGGAACCAGCCTCAAAGGGAACCCATCCTAATCTGGGTGACACTTGATAGTGTGATTGTAAATAATTTTCCTTTTACTATAGCTGTATTCTATAGGGTCAAAAAGTACAATTGTGTAACCAGGAACTTATGAGCTTATGAGCAACTTATGAATATGAGCATCAGTGTCATTTCTGAATTCATTATCGTTTTAACGTGAAGTCTATTTTGTTGCAGTTATCAACTGTTCAGTGATGGAGACTTGACTTTATTCAGAGCACATCCAGAAATTAATGAGACAGATGAATCTGAGCTGCATGCATGCAGTAGGACCAAGCATCTAAATGCGCAAAGGACAAGCTTCGACAGCACAAACTACATTCTGCCTTATGACTGAATAGAATTACATCCAATAATTAGCAGACTTAAAGTCCATGTCAGATAGTAGGAATATAAGCTTATTTTCCATTCTCAGACACATGCAGACACATCGGTGACCAATGGCGGATCTAATATTGAGCCTCCACCAGGAGTTCTGTACAAGGTAAGACTCTGAATACATTCGTTCTGTACTGTGGATTCATGGTAAATGATAAATATATTTTATTATCTCTCTGTGTATGTGCATAATGGCAGGTGAAAGTGATACATGACTATGCAGCCACGGACGGTGATGAGCTGGACCTTAAAGCTGGGGACATTGTGCTTGTAATGCCCTTTGTCAGCCCTGATGAGCAGGTCAGTAATAATTCCGGCCAATACATTTCTGAAAAATGAAAGGTTTTAAAGGCTACTGTAATTTTAACAGTTGTCAGATGTACAGACCTTTCTCATTTTGTGGTGTTTGTGGATGTGCAGGATGATGGATGGTTGCTAGGTGTGAAAGAGACACACTGGCTTCAAAATAAGGACTTTACTGCTAAAGGAGTATTCCCTGAAAATTTCACCCAACGTTTGTAAACAGGTTGTAGGTTGTCAATATTTATGCTCCTTCTGAACTATTTCTGCTTCAAACATTACCTTTTTTGTTTTTTTCATTCGCTCACTTTTACAGTCAATTCAGTAAGTATTCAGACCCATTCATTTTTTCCCCACATTTTGATATGTTGCAGCCTTGTGCTAAAATGCTTTACTTTTTCCACATCAGTCTAGACTCCATACCCCATAATGACAAAGCAAAAACCAGATGTGAAAAAAACGAAGGCGTCTGAATACTTTCTGAATGCACTGTATGTCCTGTTCTCTTTTTCTTCTTGTTTGGATAAGTAAATCCACCCCTGGTTTTCGTGTTAAAGAAATTGTTTCTTGCCCTGTGATATACCATGGCTAGAGGTAGAGTGCATTATAAATGGGAAATTTTATAGTAATCTCTGAATGTGACATTAGTACAACCCACTTGCATATTGTGTTGTGTACTTTTGAACATTTCTACTGGTCAGTTATCTTGTGATTGTGTCTGTAACTGGCTTTCAGATCGATGGTTTCAGAGAAATGCCTCCAGAAAGCATTGAAGAAATATGAGTAATGAGTGAAATTAATATTTGGAGCTTGTGACTAGTTGACTAGTACCTTTCTGCTTACCTTGTGATCTAGAATCTTTCCTTTGCCTTACCTTGCCTTACTTATATTTTAGGGTTCTATTGCACTCCTTCTAACCACCAGGAGATGGTGTTTAACACGTGGACATTTTCTTGTGCACATATACACACATGCTGAGACCGTACAACAAAGTCATGTGGTAGCATAAAATAGCATAGTATAAAATACCACGATCAGTGGCTATCTCTCCATTTAATTCTTAACCACAAACTTTGATGGTTTACACTATACACACAGCTTCAGCTCTGAGTAATTACAAAGCATCCTGCAGGATTCACTCACATGCAGCCAAGGCTGTAGCTGAACACCAACTATGTGCCCAATGCCTCTGCATTCACATTTATTGACCTCTCCTATCGAAATCTTACTCCTGGCAATGTGAAACGTAGGCCAGGACGCAGAATGGCTCTCCACCAGATTGGTTTATGGATGTCACAAAGTCTGGTTGGCACAATCTGTGTGGTTGGACACATGCAATCAACCCTGAGAAAGCTAGCCTACATGCCAGGGTCACTTGTTAGGCCTGCAGTCAAGAAAGCCCTGGAGAGAAGAGTGCAGGTTTCAGAATCAGAAACCAATACAACTGAATGGATCAGCCATGTGGCACCCTCTACTACCACAAGCTGGCTTGTTGTCTAGACACCTGCAAAAGCTCAGCTGGCCTCTTCTGAGCCCAAAATGGACAGATTCATGCTGTCAGAGTCATGGTATAATGGGTATTTCATCCTCTTGGGCACTACAGAGAGGCCTGCTTTTCCAGGAGATCTGTGCTGCAGCTTCCTTGGCATCACTATACACCTCCCAATAGGATGAGTACAGTGATTCATTCGGAACATCTTTCTGGTCAGTTCTGGGCTGAGTTGGTTCCTTGTGACATTGTGGTATAGGTTTTCTTAAACACCACCCCCTGGTGGTCACACAAAACCAGAGACAACCCAGCGGGACTATAGCAAGAATGTTACAGGGACAGATAGCCATGAGATGAAAATATTTTATAGGAAATACTACATCATACAGTCACCATGTGACTATGTACTAAGTCTCAATATGTGTGCATGAAAACAAAAGGTGTCCAGTGTTAAACACCGCCTTCTGACAGTTATCCAGTGTTCAAAACCCACAGTTATATGTGTAACTAGCATTTTAAAGTTTGGTTTGGTTATTTTATTGTAGTCATCAGTTATGGGAATAATGTGACAATGATTAACAACACTTGTCTGTAACAAAACCAAATTGATTATACTGTATTAAAATGGATTGCTATAAATATTTGTAATCAGATTCATCTTTTTGGTATGGTTGCATGTTCTTTTTAAAATTCCTTGTTGAGTGGTGCACAAAAAGCTTTCTCTGTTCTCTTGAAAATAACCCATTGCTATTACTGGATTAGCTGCTGCCACAGTATGAGAAAAGGTTACTTTGAAAAGGGTTAATTAAGAGAAAGTACACCGCTATCTTGCTCCAATCTACATGACTTGAATGCATCTGATGTCGTAATTACCACTTCCCAACACATAAATACAAACTTCCCAGAAGGACTTGAATGCATATTACAACACAGAGCCATCACATTCACCTGATTACTGATCATTACTCAATTACACAACCATGCTTCTTAAGGACTCTCAATTCACACAGTCATTGCAAAGTATACACTCATTGTTCACATACCTGTCAATACTGAGCCTTTGTATATTGCTACATTGTTATTCTGTTCTTATTGTTAAATGACAAATAGATTTTATCATTATATTACTTTTTGTCATTTTAAAATTATGTCTCTGATTTGCGTGTGTGTGAGTGGAAGAAAAGCTAGCAGTGAAAGTGCCTGACTATCCATGGCACAGACACAGTCTTCCCAAGACACACACAAACAAACAAACAAACAAACAACTCCGTGATATGATATCCGTGTGTGATTCCCATGGTTTATAATGGGTTTTTAATTAATCTGGTCTGGATTGACAGTGAGAGACAGACAAAATGGTGAGATAGAGACACAAATTCAGCAGAATAGTTAACATCAGCACGTTAAACTTTACCTATGCTGTTACATTTGTTTGTAAATCTAACATCTTGTAATATCTGGTATTCTAACGTTGTGGTCATGCATTTTTTTGATGAGTTTGATCCATCAGGGTCCGAATTAGACAAGCAATAACAGCTTAGTGTCATGGCCCTGGATTTGTTGGTTTTAAACATGAGTTCATTGAGTTTGATAAATGATATAAGCAGTGGGCAGTATTAAGAATGACTTTCAGATGAATGTGGTAGAATAAAGCATGTGAAATTTTTTCAATTCAACTCAGGCCAGGATGACGGTTTTCATTTTAATAAGCAGTTATGAAAGAGTTACCTCTCTTAAAAATGAAGATGATTTGCCAATGTAACTTTTAAACACATATGAAAGTGTATCCTGTGTATTATTACATACACATGGATGTCTTTAGGCTAAGCCCCACAGACTATAGAACCACACCTGCTGAACATTGCCTGTTTCCTGTTCCTGATTTTTGCTCTATGTGCTGGATTTGCTTGCAAGCTTCAATAAAGCAATACTGTACCTGCCCCTGTATTTGCTGCCCGACAAAATACTTCACCATCCCATGGATGCAGAAAGTAACCTCGAGTTAAACTCTAAACTCGACCTGTGAAGCACCTTCAACTTGGTGTGAATGCATGAAGGGGATGCGTGGAAGAAGGAATTCAGTTCCACCTCTGGTCACTTTGAGTACTGCATAATGCCACATGATCTATCTTCAGCACCAGCGGTCTTTCAGTGCTTTATCAATGACGGCTTACGGGATATGTTAGGAGAACTTTTCTCGGCTTTGCCAACTTTTATTTACGATTCATCCAAGGTTTTAGCATCATAGCATCTCCACTAATCGTCCTACTTAAAAAGGTAACCAAATGGTTGCAATGGAACCCCTTCACCCATTCCACTTCACCTAACCCTAACCCAATTTCCACAGATCACAAGAATCTAGACTACATCAAGTCAGCCCAGAGGCTGAACTACCATCAGACACACTGGGCCTTGTTTCTTGCCCACTTTGATTTCACCCTCTCACAGTGCCCAGGGTCCAAGAACACCAAAGCAGACTCCCTTTCTTGCATGCACCCAGCTCCCCCTTGTGAACACTCGGAAGAGTGCATCCTGCCCGAATTGAACTTTGTAAGAGCCCTCACCTGGACATTGACAGGGAGATCAAGAACTTTCCAGAGGTGAGAATCCCCACACAGTGCCCGGTGGGGGAAAAAAATGTATGTCCTCCAAGACAAGTTAATCACAGAGACAAGGCTCACACTTCCCCTGCCATGGGACAATCAAGCACTCACAGAACACGCTAACTCCTGCAAGTGAAATACTGGTGGCCATGTATGCTTCAAGATTTTCATAGCTTTGTCTCCTCCTGCTCAGCCTGTGCCCAAGCTTAAGTACCTTGCACTGTGCTGGCAGGCAAGCTCCTCCCACTGCATACTCCTCAAAGACCATGGTCACACACAGCCTTTGAATCCATCATGGATCTCCCCCCATTGCAGAGCAAAACAGTCACCATGGTGCTCACTGACCGGTTTTCCAAGTTACTATGTCTCACATATAAGCTCACCAGACACATTGTTGATAGACACCCAACTATGGACCAGACAATCATTATGGCTCTCCATAAGAGACCTTCAGGCCACTGAAGGTTGAAGAAAGCTGGCACATCACTATATTGTCTCTTTCAAAGATCTCCAACACATTAAATAACATCACATACAAGCTTGACCTACCATGCCTCAGCTGCCTAGCCCCTTCATTTCACGCCTCCTGCCTTAAACCAGTCACTCCAGGTCCCCTTGCAGAGGGCCGTCTCCACTGGCCATTGAAGGTGAGCCAGCTTATGCCATCAGGGAAATCCAAGTCTCATGGCACAGAGAGGGCAAACTGCAGTACCTTGATGGGTCCCAGCTCAAGATGTGCTCAGCCCCCTAATTTTATAGGAATTCCATGCATGCCACACCATGCCTAGGCCCAAAGCCTGGGAGACCTAGAAGGAATCCTGCTCCCAGAGATAGCGCTTCAGAGGGGGTTCTGTCATGTCAACACTAGAATCGGCATCAAACTACAGTTCCCAGAACACGGCCTACAAACATGGCTGCTGAGAACGGCAACAAAAAGCCATCACAAACTGTCTCATGTTCATGTTCAACTGATTACTGATCACATACCTCTGGACTTATTTACACAGCTACACTACTTAAGGACTCTCATTTCACACATTCATTGCAAAATGCACTGTTAACATTTAACATTAACAGCCATAACATTTAAACCACCTGCCTAATATTGTTTCGGTCCCCCTTGTGCTGCCAAAACAGCACTGACCTGTCGAGGCATGGACTCCACAAAACCTCTGAAGCTGTGCTGTGGTATAAGGCACCAAGACATTGGCAGCAGATCCTTTTAGTCCTATAAGTTGCAAGGTGGGGCCTCCATGGATCAGACTTGTTTGTCCAGCACATCTTGCAGATGCTCAATCGGATTGTGATCTGGGGAATTTGGAGGCCAAGTCAACATCTTGAACTCTTTGTTATGTTCCTCAAAACATTCCTGAACAATTGCCTTCGCCAGCTTGCCTACTTCCCATAGTGCATCCTGGTGCCATATTTTACCCAGGTAAGCAACAAACACACACCTGGCTGTCCACATGATGTAAAAGAAAACATGATTCATCAGACCGGGCAACCATTTTCCATTGCTCCATGGTCCAGTCATGTGCCCATTGTAGGCACTTTCAGTGGTGGACAGGGATGAGCACGGGCACTCTGACTGGTCTGTGGCTACGCAGCACATATGCAGCAAGCTGCAATGCACTGTGTATTTTGACACCTTCCTATCATAGCCAGCATTTTCTTCTTCTTTTCTGTTGCAATTTGTGCGACAGTGGGTCTTCTGTAGGATCGGACCAGACGGGCTAGCATTCGCTTCCCACTTACATTAGTTAGCCTTGGGCCTCCAGTACCCTGTTACCATTGCACCGGTTGTCCTTCCTTGGGCCACTTTTGGTAGGTACTAACCACTGCAAACCTGGAACTCTCCACAAGACCTGCCGTTTTAGAGACGCTCTGACAGCTCGTCTAGCCATCACAATTAGGCTTAATGATCACAGTTGCCTATGCGTGCAAATTTTTCCTGCTTCCAACACATCAACTTTGAGAACTGACCATTCACTTGCTTCCAAATGTATCCCACCCATTGACAGGCACGATTGTAATGAGATAATCAATGTTATTCATGTCACTGGTCAGTGGTTCTAATGTTATGGCTGATCAGTGTATTTTCTCACATTTGGGAGACCAAAGGTTTGAAAATTTTGATTTTAAAGACGTATGCTTGTATTTGACTGCAAAATGTTTCTCTTTTCATTGAGCATGCTATTAACTACTTCACCAGAGACTGTCATGACCTCACTGGCTCACAAGTCCTACAATTAAGTAAACTACTGTTGATTAAACTATAGTATAACCTCACTGGTTTGAAACATTATACATTACATGATCTGTATCAGACTCAGTTTGGCATTTCAGACCTTACAGTATTTGCATCAACTAATGAATAAACATCAGTGGTCTGGGCCGCATGGTGGTGGAGTTGCTAGAATTGCTGCTTACAACTTCAGGTGTGACTGTGTGAATGGTGCCCTGCAATGGACTGGTGTCCAGTGTTCCCAGGATAGGCTCCAGATTCACCATGACCCTGACCAGGATCATGTGGTTACTTAAAGGAATGAATGAAGCTTATGAATGATAATGACTATGTTTACCCTACAGTCTAAACAAAAACAGGCTTGAGTTGGAGAGGAACAAAAACATAATGCACTACAATAATGTATTAAAAATACAATACAAAGCAACAAAAACAAATCACATTGTTTTATAAAACTGAAAGTTTAATCATGAGTATATCACTGAACAAGGTAAAAAATTTAAGGGGGAAAAAAATCCATCAACTTTTGGACCATGATGTCATTGGAAGAGTCCAGCTGCTTTCTTCTTCTTGGGATGCATAACTGATCTGTTTGCAGTTGTAACTGCAGGAGGAACAGCAGCAGCAGCGGGTAAGCGTCTCACAGTCTGAAAAACATTATACGAGGTAGTCACACTAAATTCAGTCAAAAAATTTCAGTAAAACTACTTTTTTTTAACTGTAAAAGTAATAATGTTAATAATTACTTGAGTAAGAGTAATAAAGCATCTAATGAGAAGACTACTCAAGTAGAAGATTACTATTCACTTCGGATCTGATTCAAATGAAGGGAAAGTCCTTCATCTCAGACTACATGGAGAACTGTAAGTCACACCTCTCCTTGTGTGCGTGTGTGTCCTGCCTCCATCGACACCCTCGCTTCTTCCCCCTCTACGGCATTATCTTTCAGGAGTGAGCCGCTAAAAAAAGTGAGTGGTTGTGTCTGCATTCAGACCACTGGAGCGCATTGCGAGACTCGCAAATTATTATAGGTGATGTAAACGACATTCATTAATTTTTAACAGTAACGGAGGAACATCACTGAATGCAGTGAAGTAAAAGTACATTTCTGTGATTAAAATGAACTTGAGTACGAATACAAGTATGGCCAGTTACTCAAGTAACTGTAATGACACAAATGTAGCGTGTTACTACCCACCTCTGCTGCCAGAAGGGCTGGTTTGAGTATTTCAGAAACTGCTGATCTCCTGGGAGTTTCACACACACAACAGTCTCTAGATTTTATACAGAAAGGTGCAGAAAAGAACAACAAAAAAACATGCTGTGTGCAAAGGGTCTGCAGGCTGAAACACCTTTTTGATGAGAGATCAGAAGAGGATGACCAGACTGGTTTGAGCTGACAGGAAGTCTATTGTAACTCAAATAAGCACTCTACAACCATGGTGAGCAGAAAAGCTGCTCAGAACACAACACCTCAACCAACAGACCTTGAGGTGGATGAAAACCTGCACCCACACCGGCCCTTTTCAGATAAGATTGGATACCCCTGCTATAGAGGATGTTGTGCATGAAAATCCCTGGAGATCAGCAGTTTCTGAAATGCTCAAACCAGCCCATTTGGTATGAACATCCATGCCACAATCATAATCAAAGAGATCCGACTTTTTCTTCTTTCTGAGGTTTGATGTAAACATTACCCAAAGCTCTTGACCAGTATCTGCATGATTTTTTTTCCCCCTGCACTGCTACCACATGATTGGCTGATTAGATAACTGCATTAATTTGCATGTTCCTAATAAAGTGGACATGAGTGTATATGGGAAAATAGACTGATGGGAGAAAATGCATAGGTAAAGGTGACAGTGAGGGGCTAGGATTTGATCAAACCTCTTTGGTGTCAGCATACTGTGTGTCTTCTACTTGCTGCCTTGTATAATTTTCATTAGACCCAAGAGAAGCAGTCCTCATACCTGTAATGTTATCCACCCAAAAATAATTGTAAGACAATATGACTGCATTGTGAAACACCGATGTATCTAGGATGAACTGGTGTACAGTAACCTGTTGGCACACAATTGGTCTGATCCTGGTCAGGGACAAAGCTGCCTACTGAAGCAGACCGCTTGCGTTTCCGGGCAGTTCTCGCAGCACATATGGACACATACAGCTCCTGCAGCTCAGACTCAAACTCCAGACTGTCCGGCAGCATCTTAGAAAGCCTCTGAGAATGTGGGGAGAAAAAAAAAAAAAAGAAAAAGAAAAAAAAAAGCTATTTTGCTTGATCTGGCTCATTAGTAAACAGACTAAAAAAAGAAAATAAATTAAAAACAAATGCTAATAAGGTTGAGGTTACTGATTAACTGAGTCACTTGTCACGAACAGTAATGTGTAGGAAAGTAAGAGGTGCACACATACATCAACTGGTGATGATGCAAAAAGAAAAAGAACTCTAAAACTTTCATAGTGTGAGAGCGCCTTTGGCTGTGTTTCATATTTAGTAGATAAAGCTCCCTGAACAAATACAAATCCGAACTGTACATGGTTTATTCACTGTTTTTTTTTTTTAAGAAGACTTGCCAGCTTCAAACTAGGTGTATTCAATTCAATTTTTATTTGTATAGCGCTTTTTACAATAGACATTGTCTCAAATGCATCTGAATCCCACATGATGAAGGAAAACAGTTGCACGAGCACAAGGTTTTGACTATAACCTGCAGCTTTAAAGATTTAAAGCAACTTGTGCCAGGTTTAAGAAAAATTCCCACCCTAACTACAGCTCACACACAAAAAAAAAAAGAAACACACAAAAAGACTGAAAACTCGGCCAAAATCAAGGCCCCCAGACCACCAGGGATTCCAATGATTTTTAAAGCTGATGTATTTATATAAATAATAATAAAAAAAATATACAGTGCATCCGGAAAGTATTTACAGAGCTTCACTTTCTCCACATTTTGTTATGTTACAGTCTTATTCCAAAATGGATTAAATTCATTATTTTCCTCAAAATTCTACAAACAATACCCCATAATGACAACGTGAAAGAAGTTTGTTTGAAATCTGTGCAAATTTATTAAAAATAAAAAACAAAAAAAGCACATGTACATAAGTATTCACAGCCTTTACTCAATACTTTGTTGAAGCACCTTTGGCACCAATGTGCCCATTCAGCCATAAGAGCATTAATGAAGTTGGGCACTGATGTTGGGTGAGGAGGCATTCCAGTTCTTCCCAAAGGTGTTTAATAGGATTGAAGTCAGGCCAATAGTGTTCTTTCACACAAACCTTGACACACAATGTCTTTATGGCCCTTATATTGTGCACAGGGGCACAGTCATGCTGGAACAGGTTTGGGATAGGTTTCTTAGTTCCAGTAAAAGGAAATCTTAATGTTTCAGCACACAAAGATATTCTAGACAGTGGTCCGCTTCCAACTTTGTGGCAAAAGTTTGGGGAAGGCCCACATATTGAATATTAAATTCAATTATTAAACGAACAGTGACCTAATGATTAAATGGTGTGAGGGAGTTATGGCTGCACATGCAGTCTTGCTCAAAACTTCCCAATGACACATTACACGCTGAGCATAGGTATCAAGACAGATTTTTGACCACAAGTGGTTGCTGATGATAGAAGAACAGAAAAATTGCCACAACTAATTATTTAACCAGCCAGGAGTATTGCTGGTATCCTTTTAACTTTATGTACTCTGGGACCCCTAAGTTCATTAAAGTTTTATTTTAATTAACTTACAGCTAAAACTTTATATGGAACATATCTAAGCAGGCATATCACGTATGCGTAAAGATTCCCACCAAATCTGCCCTGCCAGCTCTCTGAATTACTATTTACAGACTTTATATGTTCTTTTTTTTTACCCCCTCTGGGCCCCTTGTTATCTAACCAATCCAGGTCATTCTATTTATATTTAATTCATTCTTACATCCATGTCTGGACTGGAAACATCCTAATCACACAAGGAGGTTTGGAGGGCACACATTTACTTACATTTCGTACACTCAATATGTGTTTGGGTTGGAGGAAGTGGCTCTCACCTGGTTAAAGTCCCTTCTGTACGTCTCCTCCTCAAACAGCTCAGTCAGAAGCCTACCTGTCAATAACATGTATCCGTAAGTTCACCACATGTGCACAAGTGGAAGAACTTTTGTATTTAGAGTATGCACCTCTGCTAAGCACGGCTCCATTCTCTTTGTAGTCTTGTATCTCAGCGTCTTTCTTGAGCAGCAAAGCAGTTAGTTCTCCAACTTGTCTATGCAGCACTTGAGTCATAGACAACAAGGGACACACTAGCTCTCTGGACACCTTTCACACAACACAAAAATACACAAGATTACAAACATTATATCTTTCTTCGATGTTCAGGTCATATTTTCAATGTTCATCTCTGCCAGTTCATTTAAGACGTTAGTCACGACACATGGGGCTTATATAAAGAGACACTATATAACTCTCACCACCGCTACCGAGGCAGGGGTACAGTGGAATTCCCAATAGAATGGTACATCTCCCAGCTCACTCTTGAGTGTGACGGTTAAGTGGCCCCCCTGAGGCTTGAGAAGGAAATGTACAGCTGTGCTCTGTTCACAGGACTGCCTGGAGAGACAAGGCCAAGCCACTGAGCGCAGGTGAGCAACAAATGTGTGCACTGGAGCCCTTAGACGCTTATTTAGAACCTGAGAGGGAGACAAAAGACTTAAACAATTTTGCTGGGTATGTAGTGCTGTCTGTGCCAACTGTCTGCTGTCAAAACTACCCTTGTTGTGGGAATTTTTTATTTATTTATTTATTTTAAATCCTTGCCTGTGCACGTTGCTCAATGCTGTTTGTGCTCATCTGTTCCTCCCAAACGCTGTTCAGGTCACTCAGCAGCAATTGATATTCTGTATCACCAAACCAGGCTTTGGCCAAGAACTTGGAACCCCCGATGTTCACAGGCACCCATGGCAAAGCCGACAAAGCTCCCTCAGTCTGGCCTGTACTCTCCATACTGACACAATACAGAGCCACAGATAGAGTACCTTGAAAAGACAATAAAATTTAAATGTGACTACTAAATATTGGCTAAGCCCCCAGCTTTAAGGAAAATTTATTTTGAATGCATTGCATTTTAGTTACTTTAAAAAGTTTGCCAGCAAGTTCAATCAGAGTTGTTATGTAGACTCTATGGCCCCGTTCAGACTTACAGTAACACCCATTGCAGAAGATCAAATCACAACACTGGACAGTGCTAAATACATCCAAGGACTGTACATTGTAGTGTGTATTGTAGAGCTGCAACAACTAATCGATAAAATCGATGATGAAAATCGTTGTCAATGACTCATTATGGATTAGTCAGTCTGCGTGCGGTATGGGGTGCGTTTACTCACTACGTTACTTCTGTTCTGAAAACACGCTTCGGAGAGTAAATACTAAAGTTGTGTCCCAAATGAAGGTACACTTACACTATGCACTCTACCGTCTAGTGTGTGGATTTTAGAAAGGTAATATCATCTCAAATATAATCACTAGGGGGTTTTTTTACTAACCGAAAGTATAAGCCGCTTCCTAGTCAGTGGCGCATGACATCATACGCACGTAATGTGACGCCACTAGCTTTAGCCTAATACCCAGAATCACCGACAATAACTTTCTTCAGTTTACGGTTTATGTCAGCGTTACCTTTTATTCCCAACATGACCTCAGTCACCATCAGACGGAGGCGAAATCGTCACGTGACTGAGGAAGGGAGGCATGAGGACTGCAGATGTGACCAGAGCAATAAACTGCAATGTCTGTAATGTAATAGGGCTGCACAATTAATCGAATATCGATCTCGATTCTGATTTTGACTGCCCACGATTACATGAACATGATCGACTGCGATACTGACGTTTAAAGTTCGTCCTCCGCTCATAGAAACTCCGCTGCAGATCAAATCGAGCGCATCCTAAACTTACAGCCAATCACCATAGAGTGGCACAGGGATGACATCATTCTGTATGCCAAAACACAGAAACGAGTTAGTATTTTCTCCCTTCGGTTCCATCGTCCCGAATCAATGAGTTTTTTTTTTTAATGGGATTTTGGTTAAAACCCTGAAATGAGGTCTGTGGTGAAAACAAGCTCAAAATATTTTCCACGTTTTCTTCTACAACATAAAATACGCCAGTAAAACGTAAAAAGACGGTTGCTAACTGCCACGTAATGAGGGTTTAGGATGGATGCAAGTGCAGATAAGAGCTTTATTGAGGAGAGGCAGACAAATCCAAAACGTGAGACAGTAGCGTGGTCAAAAACAGGCAAAAGGTCAGGCGATCAGCAAACGGGCGTAAACAAGAATCAAACAACGAGGACGAGAATAAGATCAAAACTATGAACAAAAGGAAAACTGTCATCTATTTGCACATAGAGCATGACAATTAATTAACTGCACTTGAGGCTTTCTTATAATGTTAAATAAAAACATCCAAAACTGTATACGGTTCCATAACGAAGACAAACTCTATGTTGATAGGTGAAATTCTGGAGGGGCGTCTGACGGTGTGACGTGGAGACGTAATGATGTGTGACGTTAATCGATCTATGTTCTATAACATGTAAAAACATGAAAGGAATCTTCTAAAAAGCGACTCATGTAAACACCTTAATCACAATATTATCTTATTCAGACCTTATTAAGGTCAATAATTAGGTTACTGCTGTCCATGTAAACGTAGTCAGTACCGTGCATAAACCGCTGTTGTTTTAAATGTGCTTGACAACTAACCGGAAACGTCCATGGTACAATGACGTAACTTCCTTAAACCGACAAACAAGCGTTGAAATGGTGTATATTTGAATGTTGGTGTACTGTGTACCTCTGCTCTGTTTCTACTTATTATAAATTAAATTAAATTAAATAAAATAAAGCGTGTCCGAGCTTCTCCCAAGTGCAGATGGTGTGACTGCAGTCTAACCCGAGAGCCAGCTTCGAGGTACGGATGAGCCAGAGTTTGACCCACGGTTAGGTCGCTATTGTGGTATACCCCTCAAGTCCTATGATTCCATTATGCATTAAAATTAGTTTTAAGTCACACCATAATGATATATTACGCCCTAAACCTAACCCTAAGTCTAAGTTATAGTCATAGGTAAAAGCAACCAGTCCCAGTCTCATAAGTAAATATGAACTTAGAAAGAGAGAAACAAAAAAAATCGCCAATAACCGAAATAACTAGGATTGACTACATCTTATTAATTAATAAAGAAATTCATCCCAATAAACCCTTACCGCTGTGCTGCACTGTTCCTCAGTGGAACACCAACCTAGACTAAATCCATAGGCGTCGCGAGATCTGCTGCGTTAACGGGTGTCGTACCGAAATCTGACTCCCCGGACAAATCACACTCCCTTTCGCGTACACGCGCATCTACGGGAAACCAAACAATTTAAAGGCTGATCCAAACTGAACTACACAGAAGAACCGCGCAGTGCGGACTAGTGTGAACCTCCCAGCACGAGCCACAATACCTGAGCGCAGGTAGTTATTTTGCACTGCGCGGTTGTTTTCAGCAGCTCAGTTTGTCTGGTGTTATAGAGTGGCGCAGAGATGATGTCATTTAGTACCGGAACCGGAAGATAGCATCACACTGGTTCCATCGACAAAACCCCAGTAGGATTTTCCCACAGGCTTTTGGATTAATGCAGAAAAAAAGCTCTGTGATTGACAAAAGTTTACAATATTAACACGTTTTGTCCATCAAGATAATTTTCACAAATGTTTGAAACCTAAATACAATCTCCAGAAATAAACAGCTAACTGTACGCTATAAACGAACTACACTACGGTCGCTCGACTTCAACGTCACCGTCACCAAGCTTCCGACAAACTTTTCCAAACTTGATTTAAAAACATTTTCCATAATACGGATTTACTCTGTGGATGAATCTTCATCCACATTTTTTGAGGAATTGTGCACAGCATACTTGAACCAGTTTATCTGCAAAAAAAATTTCCTGTTCGGCGTGATGACGTTTAATGTCCCCGACAGCGTCTGTAGTCCCCTTTAGCAACATGTTAGCAGCCACCTTTCTCAATAGGCTCAAAAGGCTGTGAATACTTATGTACATGTGCTTTTTTGTTTTTTATTTTTAATAAATTTGCAAAGATTTCAAACTAACTTCTTTCACGTTGTCATTATGGGGTATTGTTTGTAGAATTTTGAGGAAAATAATGAATTGAATCCATTTTGGAATAAGGCTGTAACATAACAAAATGTGGAGAAAGTGAAGCGCTTCGAATACTTTCCGGATGCACTGTATTTGCAGTAAACTAGGCATGGATGTTAATGAGATTAAAGAGGATAAGATGCGTAGATGGAAATTTCAAACAGCAAACTGGGAGGCATTTAAGTATATTAGTGAAGTGAAGTTACAAGAGTTGCATTTAAATGAGGAAATGTAGGATGTAGAAAGTCACAATGAGAAATTATGTAAAGTCATATGAAGTCATTGTGAAAAATAAAGGAACAAAAAGAAAGAAATCAGTTCCATGGTGGACAAAATTATCTAGCACAACAATACAGGATAGGAATAAGGCCTTTAGAAAGGTTAGGAAGACATATATATTTGATGACCTCATTCTATATTTAAAAAAAAAGCACAAGCAAATGTGAGAAGGGTAATTTGAGATGCTAAAAATAATTTCTGGATAAATTATTGTAATTCTATAGGGGAGAATGTGAAATATGGGGTATGATCAGAAAAATGGGTGATTTAAAAAGAAATTTAGGTCTACCTGTTCTGAGTAATGGGGAAAGAATAGCTGTGACAAATGTCGAAATGGCAGAAATGTTAGCAGAGGTGTTTGTAAAGGTGCACAGTAATAATAATATATCAGAAGAGTACAGAGTAGAAAGGAGCATCCAAATATTATGGTGGGGAAAAGGCTTTCTAGTGACCCTATTGAGGTGGAATTCTCATTATACTGTATGAATTAAAGAGAGTAATTGAGGGAGTAAATCAAACATCTCCAAGAAAGGATGAAATATGCTATATGATGATTAAAAATGTATAAGATTTTTCATTGAATATTATACTACTTTATTTAATAAAGTATGGAACACAGCTAGACTTCCTTCTTCCTGGAAACATCAGGCAATTATCCCTGTCCCTGTATTAAATACAGCAAAGAACAACCATAATGCTGCCAACAGACCCATTGCATTAACATCAAATTTGTGTAAGATAATGGAACGGTTTATTGTATGTAGATTGAACTACATGTTTGAAAGGAAAGGGATTATATCACCTTACTAGAGTGGCTGACGTGAAGGACGCAGTACAGTAGATGCTGCTATATGTTTAGAGACAGACATAAGGAAAGATCAAGTAATTAAAAAGGTGGTAGTAGGCATATTTTTGATACTGAAAAATCATATGACATGCTTTGGAAGGAGGGATTCTTAATAAAGTTACAACAACTAGAGGTTGAAGGTAGAATGTTTAATCAGATAATGGATTTTTTGCTTGATAGAACAGTTCAGGCAAGGGTTGGATCATATTCCAAAATATATAAAATAGATAATAGGACCCCACACGGACGTGTGTGCAGTTCAATAAAGAGGCTATGAATTTGGGAATTACAGAAATTTCAGTTAGCCCAACAATTATAGTAACCAATTTACCTCCCTGGTTGTTCTCCATGACTCAAATTGATTTCCATCTACAATATAAAGTTAAGAATGAAACATATACACCTAAGGAGGTCATTGTACAGTAGTATTTAGAGCAATAATACTCTTCAATGCTTCACGTAATCACAGATGGTTCAAAGGATCCTTCATTAGTAGGATATATTAAGAGGTTCAAAGTCAGCATTCAAAAAGGACAACTAATTATGTATCAGTTTTTACAACAGAATTAATAACGTTAATAGAGTTATTTTTATTAGCTATGCAATGGGTGGAGAAAGTTCAGCCAATGGGTGCTCTTATTTGCTCAGACTCTCAATTAGCTTTAAATAGCTTATTAAATGGGCAGTCTCAATCAAGATAAGATTTAGTATATGAGATACTTACACATCTGCTTAGAATTCAGAAACTGGGGATGGTCCTGAGATTTCTTTCGGTACCAGCACATGTGGGAGGACAAGGAAATGAAATGGACAAATTGGCTAAAAAGGCAATGGATGATACGGATGTTGAAGTTCACATACCACTCAGTAAAGCGGTAAAAGGAAGAATTAGAGAACTTATTATTATAAAGTGGCAAGAAATGGGGTCATGGGAAAAAAGTGAAGACGCCTATACAGGATCCAAATTTTGGAAAGGGAGAATAGGACTCAATAACAGGAAAGAAGAAGCAATTATCACTTGGCTTTCTGACATTCTGGCTTAAATCATTCATTGCTCAAAATAGGGAAACATCAAACAGGATTATGCATGACGTGTGGTGAAGCAGAGACTGTTGAACACGTATTATTACATTGTGTAATATTTACAAGGGAAAGTGAGGAGTTATTAAATAAATTGAGAAATATAGATTTAATCAATTTCACCTTACCAAACCTATTGAATTGTGCCTCAGGACAGTTAAAAATACAAAGAGAAATACTTAATTATCTCAGGAAAACAGAATTGGGTAAATAGGATTTAATAAACATATTATAGAAAGGTTTATTTTCTCCCTCCTTATGAATGCTTCGCACTCCAGTCCAGTTGGTGGCGGTAATGTACCATAAGTTGGCTTGTCAACTGCCATTAAACAACACAAGAAGAAACAACACAAGAAGTTCTACACAGGGAGTCTGTGTGCCTCCTAGTGGCCCAAGTTGGAACAGCCCCTGGAGGCCATGACAGTAAAATATTTTTACACTGTGGGTTTGTCCTGCCCAGCAAATAATCTTCTTATTTGATGTTTATGGCTGTTGGCGGATCAGTTTAATGTACATTACTGCTATCTACTGAACTGGGCTGTGGTTAGAAGCCTTAAGGGATTCAAATTTCCTAAATGGTCAAATGAAATGGTAAATTCCAGATTCTTTCATGAATTCAAATTCATTTTTGTGAATTACTCCAATGGTAACTATATGTTAGTAACCCCTTCAGTGAAAACTCTATCAGACCTTCTCTTTGTGTGCGGTAATGCTTTGCAGTGCAGATGTGCATGTTCAACTGTTTCCCTATTGTTACAACATCAGCAAAGTCTTGTGTTGTGCTTTTTTTATGAGGTGCAGTGAGTGATTTAGCTGAGTGTGCCTTGTTCTAAGCCATGTGAGTGTCATTTCCTGCCTCCCCCCCGGTTCCCACGTGTTTCTGTATACCATATTTAGATCAGATTCTACTTTAGAGTGCAAGTACAATGCCTATGAAATGCAGTTAGCATCTAACCAGAAGTGCAAATAGTATGTAGCATTGAGTGTTATATGCCAGTAAGTGACAGTGAGTCACCCCTTGTGCTCCTTCTCTCACATTTCTTACCATAATGCTATTATTTTATGCTTTAACAGGACTTCTGCTTTCGCTTTGCTTGTTAGTACTGGAATTTCAAGCTCTGATTTTTGAGGCACTGTATTACCATCCTATCTACAACTTAACCCCAATTTACAAGCTTCCTACGTTATAAGAAGTGCGCAAAAATACTAAACTAGAAAATAGCCAAAGTGAGACAACATAGCATTCATGTACTCAAAAAAAGATTTGGGTAATTATACATTATTTCTCATTTTTGTACATACTTCATAACTGCTTTGTCTTTCTGTAGTTTTTGTTCATTTTAGACAAGACAAGCAGTGAGGCTGACCTCATCAGGTCATCCATATCTAACAAAACACATGATTACACTTGGACTGCCTGTGAGAGTACACCACCAAGGTATATTCTGTCCTATTAAGATGTGAAGTTTTTATTTATTTATTTATTAAGCCATTTTGACAAACCCAGGGGCACTGTTTTCAACTAGGATGTTAAAAGAACAGTGGTTAAAATGTTAAAAGAGAGTGGTATCTGAGCAGATCTTTCCTATCCGGGTAGCTGGAGACTGTAGTAACAGCAATCTGACAAAAAACAGCATCTGGATTGGAGAAACCCAATAACTTAACTTCACTTGATGAATTGAATTCACACTGTTGCTCTTTGAAATCGGCTAATCATGAGATTTACTCAGATGTGTTAGCCATGATTAAACCATGACACCAATGTCAAAATACTTTAAAGCACATAGACAGCTTGAAAAAAACAACTGACTGAGGCCTCTTGGGGCTGAGCCCCTCATATCTTCAATAGGGGTATAAGAAATATTTGATATATTAAATTCTTAGCAAGTTGTGTGATGTAGTTGTGAATATAAATGTATGTTTACATATCGTTAGTGGAGGATGGGTCATGGAGACGTTTTACATTCTGGAATGATGGATAGAATTCTTTTTAGAATTGTTGAACATTCCATCACGAAGTGGGGAAAACCACTGGATTCCATTTGCACCCCAAGACACTGTGAGCGATCAGCAAGAGCGAGCTACTGCTAGCGATTATTTCACATTTCGAACTTTACATTCCATATTTTACTGCATCCTCTTTGGAAAAGTTGTAACCAGATACCCGTCTGAATATGGCTATGCTGATTTATATTACAGATCCAATGATATTTTATAGTTTAATATTCAGTAGGACAGTAGCCTACTGTGTGCTCGGGAGCACTAAAACATTGAACACAATGATTTAACACAGTACAATAAGTAATATATCCAGACCTGTTTATTCAGAGAATTATAATTATTACGTTGTGGGAAAACAGCTTTTGATACATCGAGATCATGAGAAAATGACAAAGAAAAAAATGTAATAATGAATGCATGACCGCTTAGGCTTCTGTACATGTAGACATTTACACACCTTGTTTTCCTGCTCAGCATGAGAGTGTGTTACTGTTTCAGTTTCAACACTTTTATTGGTTTAAAAAAAAGATTGGTGTACATACATTTTATTTATCCATCTTTTTTCAGTTCCAGTCTCAGAGAGTTTCTAACTTCATGCCTGCTACAAGTGCACCCCACCATGTCCTTCTACCTCACTCCTATCCCCGGTCCCACCCCATCCAGCCACCCCATTTCTACCCCTCATCACACCCTGTCCTGCCAACCCATTTCTACCCCTCATCCCACCCTGTCATGCCAGCTTACTTCTACCCCCAGTCCCACGCTCTCCTACCACCCCACTTCTACCCACCCTCACTGATGAAACAACACCAATCCTTCATCCCATCCTTCCAGGTATAACACTGTTTCTAGGTGTTACGTGCACATTAGCATCTTCGCCATCATAAATGTAATAATTCCCCGCTGTAGAGATGGACTTTATCTCCGCATTAAGAGAGAGGGGTGTCCCCTTCTCAAGTGTCGGACATTAATGTGGAAGTCTTCAATCCTTCAGGGATGAGGTATTTTTGTAGGCCACCCCAGAAGTTAGCATAACCCTGGTTCCCTCGACAAAAAACCAAAGGATTTTTTCCATTGGCTTTTGGATTATTGCAGAAAATAAGCTCCGTGACCAACAAAAGTTTATGATTCTTACATGTTTAGACGTGTAGTGAAAAAGTCAAGGTGGCTCTAAGATTGATAAGACGGTGTTTTAGGTGTGTGAAGGTGTGTGAGAGATGTGAAATTATGGAAAGACTGAGTGCTCATGGTGTGCACTGCAAAAAATGCTGTTACTGGCCAGACAAAAATCTGAGCAGAAATTTTCCATAAGTGTAAATGGTGATGCCAACCACAACACACACTGTAGCAAAAGGTTGGGTGAGTGACAAGACAAGCGATTTTAAAAGCCAAACGCTTGACAAACGATTGACTGTCAGTTCTACTCCTTCTCTTCAGGTTTGTAGTTTTCTCTGGTCGTTTATTGTGCAACAGCCTCTGACTAAGTGGCATTTTCATTGATCTGACTTTTACCTTTTACATGATATGAGCTGCTGGTGAACGTTGGCATTTGCCTGTCAAGACTCTTAACCCTCTTGCAAGTGAAAGACTGGTAAGATATTTATATGTGCTGAAATGTTGGGCAAACAATAGCCCAACATAGCCCCGAAAAGTTAAAAAAAAAAAAAAAACAACAACAACAACTCCTGTTCCATCTGTCAAGCTTATCAGTTGACAAGTGTAAAAATTGTTTAAAAGTTTGTACATGATCTGTTATTACAGCTGCAGAATATTTCATTATTTTGTATTATTTCTGTAGAGTTGTACAATTACGTATCGTCCATCCATCCACCTTCTATACCGCTTATCCTTTTCAGGGTCACGGGGAACCTGGAGGCAGGGTACACCCTGGACAGGGTGCCAGTCCATCACAGGGCACAATCACATACACACTCATTCATACATTACAGACACTTTAGACACGCCAATCAGCCTACCATGCATGTCTTTAGACTGGGGGAGGAAACCGGAGTACCCGGAGGAAACCCCCGCAGCACAGGGAGAACATGCAAACTCCGCACACACAGGGCCACGGTGGGAATCGAACCCACAACCCTGGAGGTGTGAGGCAAACGTGCTAACCACTAAGCCACACAATTATGTATCGTGAAATAAGAAATGTATTTTGGTGACACTCTGGCAATTCCTTCAGTACACTGGCTATCTTGATCAAATTAGCCTTGTGTAACAGTTTGCATTAAGCTGAAATGATTCTTAGCAACAAGGCAGTTTACAAAAACACCAATTTCAAGTCAGCATCACACATAGGCTTATGCTTATACTTCTTATGCTTGAAATGGGTGTTTTTAAGACTTCTCCCTCATGCTGAACTCATAGGGGATCATGACGCATAGAGGCACTTAAGCCCCTTACTATAAAGGAAGTAATATACAGTATCTCACAAAAGTGAGTACACCCCTCACGTTTTTGTAAATATTTGATGATATCTTTTCATGTGACGACACTGAAGAAATGACACTTTGCTACAATGTAAAGTAGTGAGTGTACAGCTTGTGGAACAGTGTAAATTTGCTGTCCCCTCAAAATAACTCAACACACAGACATTAATGTCTAAACTGCTGGCAACAAAAGTGAGTACACTCACTACTGTACATTGTAGCAAAGTGTCATTTCTTCAGTGTTGTCACATGAAAAGATATAATCAAATATTTACAAAAATGTGAGGGGTGTACTCACTTTTGTGAGATACCGTAAGTCCATAATCAAATATCACACAGGGAGTCATCTCCCTTGTCACATCTTGATAGGCACCTTTTTGATTATCTTGGCAGGTGGTATGTCCAGGTTATCTTTGAATCCATCCACATTCCTAGAACTCTAATTACTTTTAATTGTTAAAGAGTCTATCTATATAGCTAGGTCTAGGGTAGTGTTTTTATGCCTTCTCAAGAAGCAAATTACTTGTTTTTTCTGCTGACATTTTAAAACCACAGTTATTTCCCCTTTGTTTAACTTTTTAGCCACAAAAATGGTTTTCCTTCCTCTTTTCCATAATGTCTGCATATAGTGATTTTGCAATGTCCTGTCTGATTAAAAAATAAAATAAAATAAATCACATTGAACAACAGAGGACTACATACACTTACCTTGTGTTGTGCCATTTTCAATTTTACCAACATTTGAGTATATTGTTCCTACCCTAACCTGTATGGTCCTATTGTGCAAGATGTTCATCACCCAGTTCATCACCCTACTCCAAACATATCAAACTTTATCAGCAGTCCATTTTTTCAATTCACATTGTAAGACAGTGAGACTTCCTGAAATCCATTTCAAGACATATGACAGGGTTCATGGTCATCCTGCCTTTATAGAATCCACTTTGGTGTGGGGGAAAACTTTTCTGCTGCTCCAAGAAATGTGAAACATTTTCCATTCATTTACACACATGTGAGGTGAAGGATGTTGGTCTATATACAGCAGGGTCTGGCAGATCTTTCCATGGCTTCCCAATTGGCATTATTATAGCTAATTTTCATGTTGATGGTAGTTTCCCGGTTGCCAATATATTGTTCTAGGATCACTTCAATAGTCTAGACTGATGTTTTTAAACATATGATTAAACATTTCTCTGTGACATGGCCACAGCTTGTTTTAATTCAGAGTAAACTTTTCATCCACGACACTATCACAGCACCTCCTTCTACTGGCAATATCCGGATGTTTTGTTAATATTTTATCTATGCCATCCCTTGTTTCTCTGTGTAAATTTGCAGAGTTATGTACTTTGACAAAATGCCTCAAATAATGCTTCAGCCTTCTCTGCATCAGTCACTGCATCTTTGTCCCCACATTTCAGTACTGGAATTGTACATCCCTTCCTCTTACCCTTTATTTTCCTTATCATTCACCAGAAATCACTAACTGTGACATCTTTCAATAGTATGTCCTCCAATACATCCATTTTCCTCACTATTGCCTGGATCTGCTTAAATTGAATGAGATCACTGGGGGATAGAGGTTGTTTGATTTATTTATTTTTTTACTATGTGCAGGGATCTATTACAAGCCCACACCACTGCTGAAGAGCACACTTCAGTCCACCATGGTACAGTTCTTTTCTTCCCTGTGTACCACCTTTTAGGTATTACTTCTATAGATGTCTGGTGTCTAATAGAGCAAAGTTTATTCCAACATTTATCTATGTTCTCTTCCAAAAAAAAAAAAAAAAACATCTGCAATTGAGTATTATACAAACATTTATACCATTGTTATGACCCCGGGCTAGGGTCGCGGTGTAATATAAAAAGTATAAACAAAAATCATAATCAAAACTAATGAGGTCGACACACGTGTCATTCAAGTTTTTGATACCTTTCAAATTTAATGATTGCAAGAAAGAAAATAATCCAAAACAAACAGAATGTCTCAGAAAGCAAATCTCTTCAGGGCTGGGCAAGGCCAAAATAATAAACAAAATAGTCGCTATCTTGCCCCGTATCAATTTAAAGAACCTAACAACATAAAAAAGGTATTTCAAAATAAAATGCAGAGGTTAACCTAGCTCCCTAACTGAGTCAAAAACAGAGAACAAAAGATCGACCCAAAATAAACGGCACCCAACCCCTACAGCTTTCATGAAACGAAGAAAAGAAATATTTACAATATGCGATATATTTACAAATAAGGTGTACACTCAGCCACACCACATATAAGACAAGACAGGGGAATGAGACAACACAATCTCCTACCTAAACATTTCAATCACTCACTTTTCTCACTTGTACACAGTATAACAAGTAAGCGATTTCACTCAAGCTCCAAGAAAACATTCACTACTCAATCGTACCAACACAATCACAGACACACCACACATCCGAATTCCTGGTGACATAACGTCCTTCTTTCTTTTAAAAAGACACACACTCCTCTCCGATCCCTGTGCACCATGTCATCACGTCCAATTAGGGCGGAGCGACCTGTAAGAGCGAAACAGGGGGAGGGAGAGGGAGAGAGAGAGAGAGAGAGAGAGAGAGAGAGAGAGAGAGAGAACACACCAGCACAATACATCTCCTGACGTAATTACCATATCCATTTACCTTTTTAAAAATGCCACTTTTGCAAAATTCTCCTCTCCTTTCTGTGTGCAAAAGATAGGATAATGCTCACTTACTATGTTTGTGTCAACATATTTTTGTATTTTTGCTTGTTGAAGAACCTATCACACCCATATGCTGGCCCTTCCCAAAGTGTTGCCACAATGTTGGAAATATCTATGGATGTCTATGTATGCTGTAACACTACAGTTTTCCTACAGTGGAACTTGTGGGCCTACCCCAAACATGTTACAGCATAACAATACAGATTATTTGCTTACTTGGGCAGTTTGTTCGAGGTGTTGGTGTGCTGTCTCCCACACTTGTTCACTCGGTCACTCATCCACTGCAGGTGAGTCTGCGGGATTTGCATTCTTGGTTTGCTCTCTCTACTTTTCTTAGCCTGGCCTACTAGCTTGGGGGTGATAACCAGACATCAGACTGACAGATTACCGTACTCCCCCATACTCATGATGTGACTTGGGCTCCCAGTCACTCACAGTGTCTTCTGTGATGCCGAAGTACAGTGCTGTGAATACGTATTTGATTTCTTCTGTTTTTGTGTATATCTCATACTAAATTGTTTCAGAAATTAAAACAAAATCTAAGATAAAACAAAGGCAACCTGAGTAAACACCAAATACAGTTTTTAAATGATAATGTTATTTATTGAAGCAAAAAAGTTATCCAATACCATCTGGGCTTGAGTGAAAATGTATTTGCCCCTGCAGTTACCAATTCCCCAAATCTATGAAGCTGCAATCATAATGGGGTTCAGCTGGACGAGACACAACCAGACCTGATTACTGCAAACCCTGTTCAATCAAATCAACACTTAAATAGAACTTTCTCAACAGCATGAAGCTGGTTAAAAGTCTTACGGAGTAACACACTATGCCAAAATTGAAAGAAATTCCAGAAATGATGAGGAAGAAGGTGATTGAAATACATCAGTCTGGGAAGGGTTACAAAGCCATTTCAGAGGCTCTGGGACTCCAAAGAACCACAGCGAGAGCCGTTATCTCCAAATGGAAAAACTCAGCACAGTAGTGAACCTTCCCAGAAGTGTCCGACCTTCCAAAATTCCTCCAAGAGCACAACAACTACTCATCCAGCAAGTCACAAAAGAGCCAAGCACAACATCAAAGGACCTACAGGTCTGTCTTGCATCATTAAAGGTCATGGTTCATGACTCCACTATCAGAAAGACACTGGGCAAAATTGATATACATGGTAGAGTGGCGAGGTGAAAACCACTGCTAACCCAGAAGAACATTAAGCCTTGTCTGAATTTTGCCAAAACACACCTTGATGATCCTCAAACCTTTTGAGAGAATATTCTGTGGACTGATGAGTCGAAAGTGGAACTGTTTGGAAACAGGGGTCTTATTACATCTGGCGTAAACCAAACACAGAATTCTACAAAAAGGACATCATACCCACGGTCAAGCATGGTGGTGAAGTGTGATGGTGTGGGGATGCTTTGCTGCTTCAGGGCCTGGACAACTTGCAGTGATTGAGGGAAACATGAATTCTGCTCTCTACCAGAAAATCCTAAAGGAGAATGATAAAAGATAATGCATAAATACTTATATATAATATAAACTAAGTTTAAACTAAGTTTATATTATCTAAGTTTATATTATAAACTAAGTTTATATTATATAATACTATTTATGCATTACTTTTTTATGGATGCAAAAAAGCACTGAATTAAACTACAGACCGAATTAATAATAATAACTCACTTTCACTGCACCTTGTGGTTTCTGTTACTTGCTGACTTTAGGAATATTGTTTTACTTCTGTTTACTTTTAATCGTAGTGTTTTAATTAGACATTACAGATCTTACTTGTGCGCCCACTGTGCATCAGCATGTCTAAACCCACGAGCAAGGAGCAACGTGGCCTCGTTACTAATAGATCACTTCTGTTATAATAAAAAACAGAAGTTACACTGCAAGAGTGCAAATACAGCATATAATGACAATAAACTTAAATTAAACTAAACCTTTTAAACAACTCACACCAGTTTCCCCAACCCCTTACACACAGTAGAGCATTTTGGGTAGAAACATAAACTGTTGGGCTTCCGTGCTACACAAGCGTCACTTTGTAAAGTTTGATCTTTTTCACGGTGTTTAATATAAAATGTTCCCCTGCCTTAGAGGTCTTGAAGGTCACACACTTTCTTCCTCAGTCACTTGACGATTACACCTCAGTCTGATGAACAGAACAGAAGTAACGTAGGGAGTAAATGTACCCCGTGCCACACGCAGACCAACTAATCGATAATGAGATTCGTTAACAACGATTTTCATAATTGATTATTATCGATTTTGTTGATTAGTTGCTGCAGCTCTACTCTAGACACTCACTAAACCCCCCACACCCACTCATACCCTAAACACTCACTGACACCCCCAACACCCACCCATACACGTTGCCTATGATGTAGTTGAGAGTGTAGATGAGACAAATGATCAATGTTTTAATCTACACTGCTTTAATCCCGCTCATACTCAAGTTTGGAAAATCGCAAACAACATCTTGTCTGAAGACGTTATATTGAAACATTTATATTTGCTGCTGTTTACTGAAATCAAATGGAGAGGGGACTGACTGTCTCTAATGAGTTTTATACAGTGGGGGAAATAAGTATTGAACGTGTCAACATTTTTTTCAGTAAATATTTTTCCAATGAGATTATTCACATGAAATTTTCACCAGACATCAGTATTAACTCAAGAAATCCACACAGATAAAGAAATCCAAACATTACAGTCCATAAATGAAGTTATGTGTAATAAAGCAGAATGACATAGGAAAAAATATTGAACACACTAACTGAAATTTATTTAATGCTTAGTGGAGAAGCCTTTGTTTGTAATGACAGCTTCAAATGCTTCCTGTATTAAGAAATTAATCGGTATTTAGGTGTGATTTTTAAGCAGTGGAGTGCATTGCCTATTGTTTTCTCTGTGACGATGGCACCTGCTGCCTCCAAGTGTTTCTGGAGCTCTTTCTGAGTGGTCCTTGGCTCTTGGGCTACTCTTCTGACTATTCTTCTGACTCCCTGGTCAGAAATCTCGCTAGGAGCTCCTAAGCGTGGCCGGTTGATGACGGAGTGATGTTGCTTCCACTTGCGGATAATGGCCCCAATGGTGCTACTGGAGGATTCAGAGGTGTTGAAATACGTCTGTATCTGATTCCATCAATATGTTTTGCAACAATAAGGTTCCGAAGGTCTTGTGAGAGCTCTTTGCTTTTACCCATTATGGTATGTTTCTTGTGTGACACTTTGGTAACGAAAAAGTCTTTTTATAGACCATCAATTAACTAACCCAGCTGATATTAATTTGCACAGATAGGGGGTAAAATTACTCACGGAGTTCAGCTGGTTTCTTGCCATACCTTGCCTTGGAAAACTGATTTTTCTTAGCATGTTTAATACTTTTTTCCACTTTATTAAACACAATTTTATTTATGGACTTTAATGTTGTGAATTCTTTATATTGCCAGATTTCTTGAGTTAATACTGATGTCTGGTGAAAATTTCATGTGAATAGCCTCATTGGAAATATATTTACTGAAAAAAACGTTGACGCATTCAATACTTATTTCCCCCACTGTATATTGTTCTCATCAAGCCGGACAACTTTCAAAATGACACTGTTCTCATCATGTTGTGCAACTTTCTAATTTACAGTCATTAGCATCGACCAACAGGAAGTCAGCTATTTTGGTTAGAATGTGGGTTTTTTGAAAAATCAGGCTCTGAATTTTTAACTAGCCCTCCTAAGGGGTTTATATGATTCACACACTTTTTCAACATGATGGCAATACAGTGAAGATGCTAAATTGTGAATGGACATTGGATATCTTGAACGGTGCTGCCATGGCGAGGGATTATATTAATGACAAAAAGGGAACCAGGAAGGGTCTCATATCTTTTAAACAAAAAATTATACAACATTTATTTCTATATAAAATAAAACATAACATATATTAGAAATAAACACATTATATTCTATTTTGTCAATTCAAGAAGTATGTGCAAGTTATAAATAGGAAGATTAGTGCTATCTGTTTGAAAGAAAGATAATATGAATAATGTAAATATGCATGTGTAGGACAATGGACTAGTGTTGCCCTCCGTTTGTTGGTTGGATTTAAGAAAAAAAAAAAAAGAACCAATGTACCATTTGAATTAAGTAAATTAATTTAGCTTTCCCCCCCAGTGTAACCAATAAACCAAAAAACTTAATCTTTCCTTTCCTTGGATTTGGATTAGTCACCTAATGTGTCTTTGTCTTCACCAGCCTACGAAGAACCCTCACTGATCCATTCCATGCTGTGTCAACCTGGCAACTTGTAAGCAAATTACCATGTTCTCTCTAGATTGTGATCTGTTGGCTAATATGGTGTTTAATTTGGCTGAGTGTATGAATGGGGAAGTCAGGAAGCTTCTCCTAAGTTTGCTCTTGACACTTTTAGTCCTGTTTGGACTTAACGTCATTCAATAACTATTCAATAACATGGCAATAACTGGCAATTCCATTTCTTTTATGGATATATAGCTACTGTGGTATGGCTAAATTCTATTAGCCATCTGTACTGTTTCAAATCTACCTGGTTCTCCTGAGGTTTATGAACATTGTCACTCTAGGAATAGCTGGGAATAGTTTGTCACCCTTTATGCTTTATCCAGCGGTGCTCTTGGCCCAAACTTTGCACATCTGCAAGTAACAATCATGCATGTGGATCTACTGCTTCAATCTGATCTGATGAACAGATGAACTGGTGTCATTCACCAATAAAGAGAGAGATCTCACTTTCAAAACCATGCGCAGGTTGACAACGTTTAGCCTCCTTGTAAGCGATTCTTCAAACCTTCCACAATCAGGCTAGCATTATCACTGCTAGTCATGGGAATGCTCGCCAAACTGCTTCCTCAATAAATTGTTGCTGCTCACTCTCTTGGACTCTTGCCTATGTAGTCTTTTGCTCCATTTTCTCATTGTCATTGTTTATGTTCTTTAAAAATGCTGTTAATGATAACTGCTTTCTTTGAACCATGCCACAACAATGCATTCTATGTTACTGTAGGCTTCGCTTCGTGACAATGAATTCAGGTGAACTTTGAACTTGAAATGATTACATAACGTAAAAGGGGCTATTAGCAATATTTGAGTAGTGTTAATATAAGATTAGTACTTTTACTTGCAGTTTGTTGTGGTTCCATTTTACTTTTGGTGAATTAAAAACTAAAACTTTGGATAATATTGCTGCGTGAAACTTTAAACATCCAGCTGCAGAGGTGGCAGATCCACATAAAACGGTTCCACAATGCAGGTGTGATATAGCCTACATTTGAGAGGTGCCGGATCCTTAATCTCTGCTTCTCTAGCTTTGTGAATGCTTATCTATACCTCAGATACTGCATAAGCCTTGCCTTATTTAAATTATTTAAATAGAAATTGAAGACACAAATGTTCACCAGTTGTCTCTCTTTCCACATATAAACGACTTAATCCTATTTCTCTACTGTGGTTGTGGTTTCTGTTACTCCCTTCATATACAATAGATAGATAGATAGATAGATAGATAGATAGATCGTTCACTCATTTATATGCACAATGCACTGTGATTTCGAGTGTACATCCGATGAACACATTCACACTACAGTATTCTCATACATATTAGAAAAGAATGTATTGACGACTTTTTAATTAAGTTAAGGACAGATGGGGGAATATATATATATATATATATATATATATATATATATATATATATAGTTGCATTTGTTTCTTACAGGAGTTGGAAGGATCTAGTCATCAGTTATTTAGTTAACAGTTGGGATGTATTTTGTCTAATATCTTCTTACCGATAGGTGGCATCGTTGAGCTAACAAAGCACGCCTTAAAGTTGTTATTTTTCTTTCTGAAATCCACTTTTTTCTTCTCCTCAGGAAAAAGAAGTCTCGCCAAAACCACAAACTAGCCAGACGGAGTACATTTTGGGCCAGGTTTACCTCAGGGGTCAGCTTGAGGACACTGGCAGGAAATCCCTTGAAAATTAAACCCAGCGAAAATAGTTCCTTGCTACTTTTATTTATTTATTTATTTATTAATAAATGACAGACAATAGTGTTTTTATTCTCTTTTTTTATTTTTAAATATAATAAATAAGCTTAATAGTAAAAAAACAAAAACATAACAAGCACTTTTTGTTCTCTTTATCAACTAATACAATAAACGTGACAAATATCACGTATAAATATATAAATAAAACTTATTATTAATACTTGTATAATAATAACAATAACAATAATAATGATAATAATAATAATAATGATTATGATTATTATTATTGCCCTACCAGTCGAGACGTCCTACCAAGGGTTTCTGCCCGTTTGCACATCTATAAATGCATATATATTATATATATATATATATAGCCGCAAACTGTCAACCACATATATATATATATAAATGCATGCTTCTGTATATATTTTAAAGTGCGAGACATTTTCTTTTATCAAGATAGATTATCAAAACATGTTACCTAGAGTTTCATGCTGGAAGCACTTTCTGGCAGTTAAACATGATCAGAATATGCTTATGTAGTTTTTCTGATAAACTTTCAGTGGTAAAGTGGACAAATACAGCACAAACTACTTGGGGTTTTGTTCCTCTATGTGCTCTGGGGTAGTTTGAAAAGGTAGGACAGTTCGTTAGAGGAGGGCGGACGCGGACCTGATTACATCAAGAGCATTGCGCCTCCTGTTGGTTCCAAGTGAAAGGGGCGTGGAAAGGGTTCTTGAGGTCGCAGCTCGGATTGGCTGGACACGCTCATTAATATTACAACAAGGCGGTTCTAGCTACTTATATACAAGTTCCCAGTTTGGATGTTTCTCTCTTCGATCACCTCCGCAGCAGTGTCAGCGCTTAGAATCAATCATCCAACTCCTCACTTCAGGACAAACCACAATGTGTGACAAGCTACCCTTCAAAGTCGGTCAGTATCTGTACAGTATGCACAGAAATGCTCACTTTCACTTCCACTTCCGGGGCTAGCTTGATGGTGCGTTTCACAGTGAACTAGTGAAAGAATTTCGTCTTCATAAACGCAGCGAATGCATGTGTACATTCAGTTTAGTGTAGATGAACGCGTAGGTTTGGTCGTTGTTCGGAGAATGTCTGCGGTTTCCGCTGTATAACTGACATTACTGAGAAAGCTGACACACGGCAGGTGTAAACAACACTCCGCTGCAGTGTCTGAGCGGTTTCACTGCTGTTGGTAGACTCGGTCTTATGCGTTCGGAAAGTTCGATAAGAACTGTGCGGAGACGTATCGATATTACCTGGCCACTTTTCTGTTATTGAAGCTCTTAAAAATGGCGACAGCCATGTTTGAAGTTGTAGTTTTAGTATATCGCGCATGCGGCTGCTCGGCACCCGTACCCACATGACCATCATGCATTGCTGTGCTTCGCGACGCTAATGGACCGTTACACCGGAAGCTCGGACTGTGTTCACAGTTGTGAACACAGGATTGTCTCATAACTGATCCAGACTATCTATCTATCTATCTATCTCGCTCTCTTTCTCTCTCTCTCTCTCTCTCTCTTTCTCTCTATCTATCTATCTTTCTCTCTCTATCTATCTTTCTCTATCTATCTTTCTCTCTCTCTCTAGCTTTCTCTCTATCTCTCTCTTTCTTTCTCTCACTATCTTTCTCTCTATCTATCTATCTATCCATCTTTCTCTATCTTTCTCTCTATCTATATCTTTATCTCTCTCTCTCTATTTATCCATCTTTCTCTCTATCTATCTATCTCGCTCTCTTTCTCTCTATCTGTCTATCTTTCTCTATCTATCTTTCTCTTTATCTCACTCTTTCTTTCTTTCTTTCTTTCTTTCTTTCTTTCTTTCTTTCTTTTTTTCAACTTAATTGCCTGACTGAAATAAGCAAGATTTAAGAGAACAGCTACTGCTGTATTGCTTGTAAACACATACACGACCGGTCAAAAGTTTAGAAACACTCGTGTGTCACACACACACACATTTTAGAAGAATAATAGGCTATAGAACTATGGGAATTATGTTGTGTTAAAGTAAAAATAAATCAAAATCAGGTAATATTTAGCATCTTCAGAGTAGACACCCTTTTAGCCTAGAACTTTCAGAAATGTATTCTCGGCATTTTCTCAGCCAATTTCTTGAGGAATCCCCCTGAGATGCTTTTTAAACAGTATTAAAGGAGTTCCCACCTACGCTGGCTTCTTATTAGCTGCTTTTCGGAATATTTTGCTCATCCATTTAAAATATTTATTTTTGTAAATAAAATGCTTTGTAATGAAAGAAATGAAAGTGTTGGCACAATTATATTTTTGTCTACACCACCGATTTCAAACCTTTAATCGTACACCTTCAGATCAAAAGGTTTTTAAGATCATGAGAAATATTTCAGTCAAGTGTCTGCAAACTTTTGACTGTGTGTGTACGTAATATAAAATAAATATTGGACTCTATACTCACTCTATACCTTCAAAATGGTTTGCTTTATCAAACAATAATTAAACAGGCAGAAGGCTTGATTATTTGGACTTTGTTCTGCTGATCTGAGAGTCCAGAGGTCAGTTTGCCATTAACACAATGTTACTGTAACTGTAAGTAATCTAATAATTGGAAGGAATAACACAATCTACTAAGAACTTCTACTAGAAGATTTGGGTTTTAGACAGAGATTTCGATAAGACCTGGAGAATTCCAGTTGCCCCTGGACAGATATTAGCTGCTTGACACACACACCCAGCACCCACAGGAACACCAAGTAGCATGTATCCCTTTTCATGACTAAAATGGCTACAGCAGTGGGAGCTGCTTAAGCAGTGTGCTTGAAGCAGAGTGAACTGAATGCTTAACGCGTCATGAAACACTAAACTACATTTTCTGAGATGTTAACCGAGGCGTTCGTATCGCGCGTCATAAAAGACAATCTTAGCATCTGTTCATTGTAATTGTAGGAGAAATCTGGTTAATTTTTAGCTTTTCTTCCTGGTTTAAAATCTAGTCCTGTCACAGGAAGGGTTGTCAAAAGTACCGATACTTCGGTACTAAAAAGAAAAAAGTTGACGGTACCAGATGTTCATAAGTACCGGTTAAACCCGGTACTGGCGCGCTGCCTGACAGGTGGTCAGTCGGGAACTTTTCATGGCTGCACTGTGCAACAAGACATTGGAGCCAAAGCAGCATCAGCTCCGCCGGTCACCATGGCTGCGTCCGAAACCGCATATTTACCTATTATGTAGTAGGCGAAATGCATGTATTTCTCTCGGATGCTTGTTTTCCGCTTTCAGTGCTTTTACTGCGAAGTGTGTAAAAGCCGCGCCCCTAATGTTTATGTGCGGATAGATTTATTCAAGCAGTTTATGCAGATGAGTTTAAAATTATGGTAGCGGTTGCATTATGAATGTTGTAGCATAGTTTAATTGGAGTGTATTCTTGCAAGAAAACATTCTCGTTTTTGTTTACGTAATGCAGTGATTTTCAACCACTGTGCTGCGGCACACTAGTGTGCCGTGAGAGATCGTCAGGTGGGCCGTCACTTATCACTTAATTAGTCTTAAAATGATTTTTTTTTATTTTTTATTAACATTTATTAATTATTATCTGCAAATAATATGACCTTGTCGAGTGTCTGTGCTGTAATATAGTGACTGGTGGGGTAATGTAATATTCGTCCGGGTGGCAGCAGGTAGCTAATTTGCTTCGTTCCTTCTTAGAGACAAGAGAATTAGTCATGCATGCGACAGGTCGTGGTGACAGTGATGGTGAAGTTTTTAAAAAGGAAAAATGCAAACTCCTGGACAAGATTCTGACCCAGGTGAAGGCCCTAGTATGAGTGGTGGTAAAAAGAAAGCAAAGAC